>NC_058414.1:84543740-84635522 GCF_002201575.2 Neomonachus schauinslandi
CGGGGGCGGCGGGGAGCGGGCGCGTCCCCGCCGCCACTGCCCAGAGCCGCGGCCGCGCCTCCGCCGCTCCGGGCGCCGCCGGCCGCGCGCCCCGGCAGGCCGGGGGCGGGAGGGCAGAGGGCACCACCCTGTTTACAGCCCTCGCTCGGGGCCAGGGACCCCGCCCGGAAACGGTTTCCCGGGAGAGCGCCGTGAAGTGCGCACCCACCCGCGCCCGGGACGCCGGCCCAGCGGAGAAGGCGCCCGGCTCCGGCCGCCGCTCGGAATAAAACCGTCGCCACGGCTCCGGGGTCGGGCCCGCGCGAGTCTCCGCTTCTCCCCGGCTCGCCGCCCACGGGTGTTTCGTGTCCGCCCCCGGCACGACTGTGCTACGCACCTCACCCCCATCTCTCGGCTCCAGCGCTTCCGCAGACCACCCTCACGTGGCCGCCGCCTCCCGGCCAGGCAGTCCCCGCCGACAAGGGCTGCGGACCCTCGCGCACTAAGGGACCCGGCGCCGGCTCCCACCCCGTGGGACGCCACCCCTGTCGGACCACCCAGCCCGCATTCCGTCCGGGGCCGGGGCGGGGGGGGGGGTGGCCACGAGCTGTCAGATGCCTAGTTTTCCACATGACGAAGCTTACCCTCACCCTTAAACATCCCCACTCACCCTTCAGCCTAGCTCCGAGCTGAATCAGTATTTAAAACGGGAGGAGTGGGGTGTAACGTCTTGATTTTTCTCCCTAATTTGCAAAAAAAAAAAAAAAAAATTAAGACGCAGCTCTGCCCATCCACGTCGTCCCACCAAATGCAAGACTTACGAAATAGAAATGCCCACCACACACCTGCTACGCAACCAGCCCTCTGGAAACCTGGAGATCCACCCAGCCCGCCTGCAGGAACCTGCGCCTGGGGTGGGGTGGGAGCGCGACAGTCCGGTCCCCTAAAGTAAGAGGGACTGAGAAGGACAGGCACCCCCCTCGCCCCTCCCGGGAGCGCTGTCCTCCTGTTCCCCAGCCCCAGAGCAATCCGAGGCATCCTCCGTCCCTCCCGGCGAAAAGGAGGTAGCCAAAGGCCTGAGTGCCAGGGGTGTTTTTCCCTTTCAGAACCCAGACGCCGCGTCCTCCGCGAGTACCCCCCGCGCCCCCCCCCCCCCCGCCGCCGCCGCCGCCGCCTGCTTTCTCGTGGACAGCAAAGGTGGGGTAGGTGGGAGAAACCGGCGAGTGCTCTCCGGATTCGGGATGTTGGTCTCGGCGGAGTGAAGAGGTGGGATCTCGAAATGGAAACCGTCGCCCCCTCCCTCCCCCCCCCTCCCCCCCCTCCTCCTCCTCCTCTTCTGTTTACCTCAAGTTTGAATTTTATCTGCGCAACATTAGCTGGAATGCGGACATTGAAAACACACACACACACACACTCTCTCTCTCTCTCTCAACCCGGCAGCAGCTCCGGAGGAACCATGTGGCATGAAGCCACCTCAAAAGGGAAAAAAGTGCTCTTAGCAACACAAACATGGCGAAATCGCCTCGGCATTCCCGGCCAACGCCACAACCCCTACCTTCCCTCGCCCGGCTTCCGAACATCCCGGCCGTGACCTGCGGCCCCTTCCGGGGGGAGGCCCGGGGCCCCGGGGAGTCCGAGGGTGGGTCCGCCGGGCGTGCGAAAGAGGAAATAACAGAGTCCACAGTGGAAATGTTTCTGCTGGACCATCCGACCCATCCGCCTCGCCAGCAGCGAGGGGACGCCTCGTTCACCTCGACAGGGCTCAACGGAGAACAAAATTCCCACCCCAAAGTCCTGCTGGGCCGGCTCTCCCCACCCTCCAGAACTTACCTTGGGGCGGAATGCACGCTGCCGCTTGAATCCCTTTCTCTTTCCTTCTAGAGCGAGACGCAAGGAGGAAAATGATGCGCACGTATATTTGTAGAGCATATTCTTCTCGAATTTCCCTTTGATCGTCACGAGGAGCGATGGAGGCTCCGGAGACAGGTGCGGTGGTGGCCGAGGCTGCCGGCTAAAAGTTGTTCTCTCCGCGGTGGGCGGCGGGGTCCCCGGGCCGGGGCTGAGGACCCCGTCCCCCCGCCCCCCCCCCCCCCCCCCCCGCCCCGGCGTCGCCCACTTCTCGCAGGCTGCTGCGTGCGGCTTGGCTGCAGGGGAGGTGGCGTAGTTTCTCTTCCTCCCACCTCTTCTCACTCACTTGTTTTTGTAGCCGTGGGCTCCCCTAATGCTTTCCTCTCCACAATGTTGTTTCATTATATCATGTCCATCATGTGACACCGGAGAGGCCTCTCTATGGAAACTTAAAGGGGCTCCCACGTGACTGCAGCAGCAACAACAGCGGCAGCGGCTGGAGTGGCGGCGGCGGCCGCAGCGTTCCTGCCACCACCCACCGGGAGCCCCTCGCAGCATCCCGAAGGGGCTTCTGGAGCCTGCAGAAGCCCAGATAAGGGAGCCACAGCATCCGGGAGCTGTGGCGTCTGTGCGTGCGTGTAGCCTTTGCTCGTTACATAGGAAACCGAACAGAAGGCGCGTCCTTAAATCCTTTCCCACAGTCGCAAAACCCACGCTCTGCTAAAATGACATTTCGTGGCTCCTACTTTATTTTCCCCAAGAGCAAGTTTTCTACCGGGGCTGATGAATTTTTACAAAGTCAAAAAGAAAAACCGGATTTCTCTCTGCGAGTTCAGCCGGCTCTTGGGTAGAACAGAAATGACAAAACAATAATAACAGAAATAGAACCAGGCATTTGATACATAATTACCATCACCACCAGCTTTAAAGCTTTCTGGAATTACATTCCTCCGGTAACTGTTGATGATGCTTGCAGGAGGCTAAATGCAATGCAGTTTTTCTCTTCCGCAGCTATATTAGGGCTTTGTTGCTGACAACAGTAAAAACTTGTTTGTGTCAGGAAGTGAGGTACGAAGATATGACCTGGAAGGTACAGACAAAACCAAAGTGGCAGTTTTTGCATTACTTTTCTGACCACATTCTTTCAAATGGTGAGAAGCAGCTGGTTTGCTGTAAAATGCGTAGCGTGCGTTTTGGTGGGAAATAAAATAATCACAAAAACACATGTTTTCCTTAATCATACTGTACATGCTAGACACTAGAAATGATATATATGTATCTATGTGTGTATGTGTGAGTATAGAGAGAAAGAAGAGGAGCAGGTGCATTTTTAGGATAGTTTTAGCCAATAATTTTGTCATCATTCCCAGTGCATTTAACTGAAACACTTAGCAAACACTCTGAAAGACTTACTCAAGTTCAGTGTTGTGTGGAAGCTATAACACCAGTTTTGAGTGCCCTCAGTATTACTGAATCACAACCCCTATAAGTGCTTATGCCTTAAATCCCAAATCTCTGCCTTAAAGTTTTTGCGCACCATGGAGATTTTATGCTATAAAGCTAAGCAACGCAGCTATTTCTATGCTTTAGTTCATGCTTTTCCATTTATAAGGAAAACTCCCTGTGTGTACTGGCGGAATTATGAAAAACTTCTCAGGAAACTAAAGGGTGGGATGGAAGATCATCCTTTCCTTTGGCTTTACCTCGACTGTATCTCTTTCCGCCTCATCAGTTTACCTCATCAGCCATGATGAATGATCTCCACTACATCCCTTCTAATGCCCCCAATTTTTACCTTCCTATCCAATGCCTCATTCTTCCATCCCTTTCCTTTTTTGTGCCCTTGCCTCCCAATTCAGCCCCCATGCTGCCTGGGTACTTAGCTCAGGCCTCCCCCAGTACTCCCTCCCAGCCCTTGCCCTGCAGCTCCCCGCACCCCCCTCCCTTCCCCGCTCCGTCTCCCTTCTCAGCAACTCTCCCTCCTTACCTCTCTTTGACCTCCTTTATTCTCCTTCACAGTCTGGCCCTTGACTTCTCGGCCTCTTCTTTCCCTTCTTTACCTGCAACGTCCTACCCCTACTGGGGTCTCCTTCGCACCCTTCTCTCGGGTCCCATCCCTTCTGACGCCAAACCCCAGCATTCCTCAACGGCTCGGCCTGGTCGGCTTTAGCCCGATTTTGTTCCCGAGCCCCTGGGCTGGGAAACAAGTGTGCGGTGCAGAGGGGGGGCAAGAATCCCCCTCGGCGGTGGCCCCTGCCTCGCCCCCCTGCGCCCCTCCCGAGTCCCGGTTGCGGCGCTTCCTGGGCGGATGGTTGGGACTCGCTGCAGCTGCTGCGGTTCTGCTGTGTCATGCAAGAAGGAGGCGGCGGCGGCGGCGGCGGCCGGAGCTGGAGGGGGAGGAGGGGAGGAACCTGATCTCTCCGGTAGCGAAGGGCTGGAGGCAAACACCGAGCTCCCCCAGAGCCGCCCGGGAGCAGGGAGGGCACCGCTACCGCGAGGGGCCCTCCCCGCGGGGCAGATGGTAAGTGGAGCGGCGCAGGTGGTCGCCTTGGGAAGGGAGCGCGCAGGGGGGGTGGTTAGGTGGGGGAGGCGGGGAGAACTAGGAGTCACCCGGCCAAACTGAAGGAGCCCAGTGTCTAGTCGAAAGAGACCCAGGCCATAATAGGGATGACCAGCCAAACGCAGCAATAATTACCATTCTAATAACGCCCCGCCGTTGAGCCAGGCTACAAAGAAGAGTTGTGCATCCCGAACCCAGGACAGAGCTAGAGCAATGATTCGGGGTTTGAGAACCATCGTCCCATCAGGCTTGGCGCTTTAGGGTACAGCTGAGTAGCAAAAGTCAGCAGACACCATATTCCTATAGCCCGGCTGCGCTTTATGGGTTGTCTTGTTTAAAACTAAGGAGGGGAATGGAAACCTGCCCAACCTCACTTTAGCCACCAAAATAATGCTCTTGGCCAGTGGCCTCCGACGAACAGCCTCTGGTGCAATTAAACAATCAATAGGAAAAATAGCTTCATTCCCCCTCGCCACCCTCCTTCCTTAAGCTCTTTCAACCAGGATAATTTATTCTGCATAAAGGGGAAAGAAACCTGTGTGTTATAGTCCCTCCCATCTTACCCACCCCCCAATCTCTGCCCCACACAAACTGCCCACCCCACTATTCACCCCACTTTCAGACTGTGATGGATGTTGCAGGAGGGGACTGCCTTAAACTCTCAATGATTTCCCCTCCATTGCCCTTTACCCACAGGGGATTCAGAAACAGAGAACTGAGAGCAGTGAATGTGGGACAGGTTGGACACATATGAACATGACTTCTTTTACCTGAGAACAATTCTCAGGACAACTTTTTTTTTTTTTTTTAGTTCCTTCCCATCTTGCTCCTGGAAATTTCAAAGCACCTTCTGAAATATCATTTCTTTCTTTCTTTCTTTCTTTCTTTTTTAAATGTCAGTCATACATTTAGAAGTAAGGGGTTGGCGGGATTAACTGAAAGGCTAATGACGGTCTCAAAAACACATGCTGTTGCTAGGGAACTCAAGCTCATCCTGCTCCCTAACCACTAGCATGTTCAGTGGAAATCAAACTTCTCGGGGTGTTATTAAAATGAGTGGCATTTGGTTAAAGGCGTTCTTCCTTGCTTTGTAGCATCCTGGATTGTTATCGATTGCCTCACACCCACATATCTTGTTTTCCTAATTTGATTTCTGTATTTGCGTCACTGCCAGGGACATGCAGACTAGACCAGTCAGGTTCACTTCCTGTTTCTCAGAACTGTTTTATATGTGGTCTCTGTGCACTAGCTGGTAAAACATTATCAAACTGATCCTCTTGGAAAGAAATCTGTGCTTTCCGTGAAAACAAATTATCCCAATTAAAGTCTGATTCCCATGGAAAACGTCATCATTTGAGGAATAAATTAGACTGCCAGTTGCCGTTTGAGAAAGCCATTCTTGAAATGTAAAGCCTAGAAAAATCCATCATCTTTATTTCTTTTACCCAGAATCCTCATTCCTCACCGTTAGAACTAAAACAAACTCAAGTAAAGAGTAGATTTAAGTATGATATTTCTAAAATGAAGCCCAAAAAATACACATTGAAGCTGGGGAAATCATTTAGACTAAATAAGGCACGGAATTGAATGGAATCCAGGCCCCGGGAGCAGAAATAAGCTTGGGTTAGCATTGGGGTGCTCAGAGAACAGAGCGTGATTACAGGGCTACTCACAAATAGGAACCCATTACTTTACGTACTAATTGTCTCTTTTACCAATTCTGCCTGGACAAGACAGCCTTGCTTTCTTTTTTAAGGTCCTTTCTTTTTATGACAAGAATACCACAAAGGCAATATCATAAAAATAAGCACTACGTAAAATGTTAGGTGGGTTCTGATGTAGATAATTTGTTTAGATAGAAAATAAAAGGGTGCAAGGAGGAAAGATCAGTGGACTGAAAGACAGGAAATTTGTTCCTACTTGTCCTCTAGACTGGATGACCTTGGGCAAGCCATTATAGGTCTCCTCGCCAGTTTCCTCAGAGAAGCTTAATGAAAGTGCTGGACTAAAGATCTCCAAGGTTCCTTCCATTTATAAAGTTCTGTGATCACATTGAAGTCACTACATAAAAATTTCAATTTTAGCTGGATTTTGCAATGTTAAATTTTAACACTGAAACTTGAATGCCTATCCATAGAGACCTTGGGGGAAATGATAATGGGAAGTGATTTGCTGTTGATACATCATTTTTTTAGTGCCAGTTGCCAGACAATCAATAAAATCAACCTTATTCCCAATGTACTTACTCTCTGCTTCCCTGATGGTTGTAGAAGCAACAGGATAAGAGTTAGAAAGAATATAAAAAGTGTATGGAACGATCTTTCAGTCGCTTTAGATTTAGTTAACCTAAGTACTTTGATGAACAAAACCATGGAGTGATGAGGAAGAGCTCTATAAGAAATAAATAATCAATTGAATCCTCATGAAGCTAATAATCTTTTTTTTTTTAAGATTTTATTTATTTATTTGACAGAGAGAGACACAAGCAGGAGGACTGGGAGAGGGAGAAGCAGGCTTCCCGCTGAGCAGGGAGCCCGATGCGGGGCTCGATCCCATCCTGGGATCATGACCTGAGCCAGAGGCAGACGCTTAATGACTGAGCCACCCAGGTGCCCCATAATCTATTTGTCTATATTTTAGTTAGTGGTAGGCAAAAATACATGTAGCACAGATTTCCAAATGTTACAGGTTGAAGATGTTAAGAAGTATCATGAGGAAATGTGAGATTTGTGCCACAGAGAAAGGAGCTGACTGTGAAACCCAACTCTGCCCCTTTATTCATTTGTTACTGAGTGCCCGCTATGTGCTGGGCACTGGGAATACAAAATGAATAGGACAGCCTGCTTGAAAGGACCTTATAGGATAACGAGGGGACAGATGAGTACATGGTTGATCACACAACGGTGAGATTCTATCAACAGGGAGCTTATTAGAGGGGTACCTAACCCTGACTGGGTTTAGTTAGGGTCCCTCACCAGAGAAGATGAGTTTGGAAATGAGTCTGGAAGGATAAGTAGAAGTAATCCAGACAACTGGGCAAGTTAAAGAGAAATGTATTCCAGACAAAGAAAGTAGTATGTGTAATGTCCTGGCAAAAGTTGTGGCCAGATAGTTGAAGGTGATTAACAGTGCCCAGCAAGTGGTAGATTCTCAGTTAATGCATTGTATGATTATGTGGCAAAAGTTCTAAAGGACATACCAAGAGAGATCAACAAGGTCTTATATTGGGAAAGGTCTTGCATGCCTTCCTAAGAGGTTTCAACTTATCCTAAGGCCATCGATGAATTTTAAGGAGCATAGTGAGGTGATCAAAAGTCCATTTTAGAAAGAAGTTCACTCCAGTTTGGAGAATTTATTAGGGTGATTAACACTATGAGCAGGGAGACTAGTTAGGCGGTTGTTTTAGTATTATAGGAAAAAACTGATGGATATTTAAATATAGACAGCAAGAATGGAAATGGAGAAAAGGAAAGGATTCAGGAAATACTAAAGACAGACTCAACTGAATTTTATTATTGATTATATCTGCAAGATTAAGGAATAGGAGACTTACGACTTAGGTCAATAGGAGGATCATGGTACCATTTGCTAAGATGAGGACTTCAAGAAGAACAGTAGGTTGAGGAGGGAATGTAAGTAGTTTGATTTTAAGTGTTGAGTTTGAAATGTCCATGAGGATATCAAAGTGAAGCTGTCTATATGTAATCGAACGGGACAGTCTAGAACTCGAGAGAGATCTACGCTGAGGACATCAGAATAAGTGATAGCTCATGGAAGTAGATGGAATCCCCAAGAGAAAAGGTATAGAGTAAAAGGAGAAGAGGACCTACTCTGGAACCTATTCAAATGCCAGCATTTAAAAGGTGAGGCAAAAAAAAAAAAAAAAAAAGTGAGGACAAAACGCTATAGGGGAAGACTATCCATAGAGATTAGGAGGACCAGAAACAAGTCATTTCAGAGAAGCCAAGGGAGGAAATGTCAACAGTATTAAATGCTAGAGAAAGATCAAGAAAATGAGGACTTGGATTTCGGGACAAGGAGGTCATTGTGTTTGGCAAGAAGGAGTTTATTGGGATAAGGGGGATAGGAGCAGATTACATTGGATTAAGGAGTGGAAGGGCATAGAGGAAGTAGAAGTAGTTGTTTTGGATAAGAAGGATGACAGGGCAAGTAGGGAAGGAAAATAAAGGTATTGGGAAAAGAGTAAAATCATGGTCTGTGAGGTGAAGGCTGCATAAGGAAATAATACAGTAATATGCAATTCTTCATTCTTGCAGCCTTCCCCTTCAAATAAATGTCATCACTGCACACCAGTTCCTCAAGCCAAAAAGCATGTAGATACTCATGGTTCTTCTCTTTTCCTCAGTTCTCATGTCCAATTCATGAAGAATTTGGGTCAACTTTACCTCCAGAATATTTCCAAAATCTCTCTCTTTCCATCTCCACTGCCACCACCTAATACAAATATCATCTTCTGGTCTCCTGTAATAACGTTCTAATTGGTTTTCCTGCTTCTACTCTTTTCCCTATTCTTCACAGCTAAAGTGACATAAATCACATCATATTGCTTCTCTTCTTAGAATCCTTCCATGTCTTCTGATTGTAGTTGGAATAGAGTCCAGACTCCTTTGCTGGCCTGTGAAGCCTTACGGGCCATCCCAGACCACCTCTTCAATCTCATCTCCCACTGCTCTCCTCTGACTTCAATCACAATGGCTTTTTTTCCTACTCCTCAAGCACAACGGGTTTGCTCTTATTTTAAAGTTCTCAGCTCACATATTTCCTTTTCGTGGAACACTCTTTTGGTCATTCCCATCTGTTTAAATGTCACCTCCTCAATGAGGCCCTTCCTGACTACCCTGATAGTAGGTAAATAAAGCAAAAGAAAGCAAAACTTTATTACTACTTGGGGTTTATTTTGCTTATGGCTGACAACCCCTTTGAAATGTAAAGCCCATGAGGATTCCTGGCATATCATAGACACTTAAAAATATTCATTGGATGTTTATAGAAGGAAAAAGAGAAGATCAATAATTATTAGAAATTAAAGACATCAAGGATCAGAGCCTCATGTCGCTGAGGAATGATCCACCAGTGATGATGGATTACTATGCTTTTAAGATTCCAGAAGTGGATGACTTACTAACTGTGTGACCCTGGACATTCACATTCTCTGAGCTTCACTTTGTGGTTTATAACACATGCCTCAAAGGGCTGTTAGTAAAATTAAATGAAATAATACAGGTGTACATACAAGACAGTCTTGTCAAGCTATTTTTAGGAAGTCAGGACTTCTGCAAATCAATTCATAACTTCTCCATGTGAGCTCTTCATGTGGGCTCCCCTAATGGAGTTAACATTTGGTGCTTATTTATTATTAGAAAAAATATTGGCTGGGGGCATCTGGGTGGCTCAGTTGGTTAAGCGTCTGATTCTTGATTTCTGCTCAGGTCATGATCTCGGGGTTTTGAGATCAAACCCCGTGTCGGGCTCTGTGCTGGGCGTGGAGCCTGCTTAAGATTCTCTCTCTCCTCTCTCTGTTCACCCCCTTCCCTCAAAAAAAAAAAAAAATTGGCTGAAGTGTGGCTTTTAAAAAATACTAGGATACCTGAAAGAATGTGGAAATTAGATTATTTAAGAAGAAATCAAAGCACTCCTATAAATCAAAAAGAAAAATACCAAAAACCTTGGAAAATTGAGTAAAAGGATAACAAATAGAGTCCAGTCAAGAAATCTTTAAAATCTGTAAAAATGCTCTCCCTTTCCCTTAACAAGAGGTATGCAAATTATAACTGCAATGAGGTGTATTTTTTGCCAGGTTGACACAAATAAAAAAGTTTAATAGTATACTTGGCCAGTCTGGGAAGCTTTTTTACCTTGTCAGTAGGAGTAAAAGTTGGTACAACCTCTGTGGAGAGCCACCAGGCAGTATTTCTTTAATTTTTGAATGTACAAAGCCTTTGACCTAACAATTCCACTTTTCTGTATTTGTCCAGTAGATTTAATCACACGTATCTTGGAGGATAACTCTTGTAGGATCTTCACTGAAGCATTAATTATAGTAGTTAAAGACTGAAAACAGCTAAAATGTTCATCGATCAAGAAGTGGTTAAATAGGGGCATCTGGGTGGCTCAGTCGTTAAGCATCTGCCTTCAGCTCAGGTCATGATCCCAGGGTCCTGGGATCAAGTCCCACATCGGGCTCCCTACTCAGGGGGAAGCCTGCTTCTCCCTCTCCCACTCCCCCTGCTTGTGTTCCCTCCCTCGTTGTCTCTCTCTGTCAAATAAATAAATAAATAAACATCTTTTTTTTAAAAAGGTAGTTAAATAAATCATGGTACATTATACGAGTGAGTGGTAGGCAACTGTTAAAAATTGTGAGATAGTTCTAGGTAGACTGGTGCGAAAAGATCTTCATGATACATTATTAAATTTAAAAAATCAAATTGAAGAACAACATCTACTTTGTTGGCATTGTGAGGTTTTTAAGACTTTACCTTTTTTTTTTTTTGCCAGAAAGACATTATCTGTGAGAAGATAAAATAGACCAAGGCCAAGAGCAGATATGGAGAGACCAGTTGGGAATATATTATTTCAGATTCATGTGAGAGATGATGGTTTCCCGGACTATAGTGGTAGCATGCACAGGAAGAAAAATGACCAGAGTCAAGAGTTATTTTAAAGAACTTGATGATTGAATGGAAATGGTGGGTTGTGGAGAGGGAGGTAGTGTCATGATTGACTCAAGAGTCTTTGCAAGATCTGATGCATGAGCAGAGGTGTCAGTTTCCAAGATGGAGAATCTTGGGAAGGTAAGAGAATTGTAGGGGAAGATCAAAATTCTGTGTGAGTAGAGATGTCTACTGCAGACTTCTGATATGGGTCTAAAGCTCAGAAGAGTTGCTGGGACTGGACCGGATTTATAAATTTGGGAGGAGATTGCAGAAGGACAATAGATAAAATTAAAAAAAAAAAAAAAAAAAGCAGACCCAGGACTATATTCTGATCATTTAGAGATTGGATAGAAAGAAAGAGCTGACAATAGAGACTGAGAATCAGAAACCAGAAAAATAAAAGCAGGAGACTATGGGACCAAAGAAACCGAGAGAAGAATATGTTAGGGAAGATCAGTTCATATTAAATGCTGCCAAAAGGTCCAGGAAGATCGCTGTAACTTGCCTCTCTCATAAATCCTTGTCCTGTGCCTCACCCATAATAAATGATCAATAAGCTTTTGTTAAATTGGAAAGAGAGACAAAAAGAAACAGAGAGAGAGAGACAGAGGCAGAGATACAGAAAAATAGTAGAATGTATCTTTGGGTTTCAAAAAATAAATACATAAAACATATTCCCTTGAACTTTACTGCAAACCAAACTTGATCTCAGGAAAAATAAGGAAGTTCTTCTCCCTTGGTTTTGCTCTTGACCCGTCACATTGATTGAGCTCTCACAGTGCCATGCCATTGTGACGTTAAGTGCCTCCCCAAAACATTTTGATAAGTGATATTCACCTGTATCTGGTCATTCTGAGTCATTTTTGTCTTTATTTAGGTCCTGGGTGATGACAAAAAGAGCAATTTGCTTTTCCTCGTCTATCTCACTCCATCATACCACCTTGCATCAGTTGATGGAGTCTGGAGAATCATTCCATTTCGGTGCCACTACAGTTCTGTTATACACTGTAACCTCTCACAAGGATGCCCAGCCCCAGTTTCCCATCAAAGAGAAAGATGACTTTCAGCAGGAAGAGCTGTATCACCTCTTAGAGAAACCACCAGCTTCTCAGTCTGTTATTGTTTCCGCAGAAAGGTGCTACTGCTCTCAGGAGAGAATGTAGAGAATATCGAAGGAGAAAAGGTTTTGACTTTGTCCTGAGAACATGGAAACCTTCTACCAAGCAAAGAGATGTCATGACCTTTCAGTCCAGTGTGCTTGAATTAGAAACTAAAGTAACAGATGTAGTTTAAACAACATTTAAAATGTTATGACATCCTGTATTATTTAGTTAGACCAGGGGTTGGCAAACTTTTTCTGTAAAGAGCCAGATGGGAAATATTTTAGGCTTTGTGGGCCATACCCTGTCCTAACTACTCAACCCTGCCATTGTAGTGTGAAAGCCACCGTAGATGATACGTAAATGAATGAGCATGGCTGGGTGTCAATTAAACTTTATTTATGGATCCTGAGGTTTGAATTTCATATAATTTTCACATGTTACAAAATATCATTTTTTAAAAAAAATCTTACTCAGCTACTTAAAAATGTGAAGACCATTCTTAGCTCACAGGCCATACAAAAACAAGGGGTGTGCTGAATTTGGCTTATGGACAGTAGTTTGGCAACCTCTGATTTAGACAAGTATGAAGATCATGTCATGAGAAAGATTTTCAGATTCAGACTTCCAAAGAAAATAATCTGTTTTATGTATACCCCTTTATTTTAACTACTCAAATGTATTTGAACATATAAACACATTTGCCTACATCTGACTTATTTGGGAATAATATACGTCTTCTTAGTTCAGTATTGATTTCAGATTTTGCCCCTTCTCCTCCTTGTAATGAACGAATGTGCATGAATGTAGTATTTTTATAAAGCAAACTGAAGAATTCTTACTACTTGACTATAAATACCCAAACCAAGGAGGACATAGTAGTTCTAATTACATTTTTAAACTGCATTAATTCACTCAGTAAGTACTTATTAATGATCTGCTTCTTACATAGTGCAGTACCGAGTGCTACAGAATTTGAGATAAAAGTAGAAGATAGAAGATAGATGGATAAGTAGGTAGATACTTAGGTAGATGAAAAATCTAAAGTGGCTGATAGGTGTCAAGAAGGACTGGATGTATCACAGTATAAATGAAGTCAATATAGTCACTTTAGCAACACACAGGTCGTTAGACAAAACTGAGTTTAAATCCAAGCTCTTTTGTGTCCCAGATGTGTGACCTTGGGCTGATTGCATAAACCATATAAGCCTCAGTTTCCTCTTTTTAAAATGGGGACAATAAGGGGTGCCTGGGTGGCTCAGTCGTTAAGCGTCTGCCTTTGGCTCAGGTCACGATCCCAGGGTCCTGGGATCGAGCCCCGCATCAGGCTCCCTGCTCGGTGGGGAGCCTGCTTCTCCTTCTCCCACTCCCCGTGCTTGTGTTCCCTCTCTCGCTGTCTCTCTCCCTCTCTCTGTCAAATAAATAAATAAAATCTTAAAAAAAAAATGGGGACAATAATACCTACCCCTCAAGGACATTGTGGGAATTAAATAAGATAGTGTAAGGTAAATCAGCTAGTATGGTATCTGGTACATGGTAAATCCTCAGCAAATAAAATGGTAGCAATAGTTGTATTACGCCAATAGGAAGCTATATAACTTGTTCAGAAGAAGCACACAATCAAAGGCAAAGCAGAGAAGCCGTGTGAGTTAAGAACTCGTCAACACAAATAGAAACCCACAGACCTGAGGGTTAATGCCTGGTAGAGAAGATTTGGGTGAAAATAAAAGCAGAAGTGACATTGTCACTGGAGTGAACAGTAAAGCAGCGGGTCAGTTGTCTTTGCCTTCCCTAGTGACCAGCTGCTGGATTGTCCACGGAGCTCCACCTATAGGTCTAGCTCCCTGACCTCCCCGATACTTAACCACCGTTCCGACTGGGGACAAAGTATATCATCAGTATCAGCCCCAACATCTTGCTTCCTTCCAGTCTGGTCCACTGTGAGCCTCAGACACCTGTAGGTCCCTCCCATTCTGCCCTCCACTCCTATGTTTGTCCAATTCTGGGCTTCCACCTTGATCTCCACACCTTCAGTTTCTGGTCATTCTGCATCACATCCCAGTCTTCCTGTGGATTTGGGACCCCCTCCAGAGCCCTGGTCTTCTCTACCATGACTCTGACATTTGTTTAGTGTATCTCTGACCAGTCCTCTTCCCTAGAGGGCTGTATTCTGCTGCCCATACCCCTGCTGGCAATCTCCTTAAACTATGGTACACATTGGCCTCACCCTTCATGCTGGACTGCCTAGTATTAATAGCTTCTTGAACTTTACCTTGGTAAGAGACACCAGCCTTGAAGAGCTGCCCTAATCCAAGCCAGCTTCTGTATTCACAGCCCATGCCCCGGGGAGTACTCCTCACCCCAGTCTTGGCTTATGCTCTCTCTCCACTGGCCGTGTGTTGTCAGGCCTTGTGATCTTGTTATGGCAACATTAATAATGCTTTCCCAATACAAATGACACAATTATTGGCACGGGGGCATAATACAGGGGTAATGAAGAACTTCAGCATCCACTGACAAGCTCATTCTGCTGAAAAGAGCATCAAATAAAGTTGGAACGACTTAAATCTAAACTAATTGCTTATTGAAGAGGTACTATTCTATGCATAATTCTCACCAGCTAAGAAGGATGTGTTGGTAAGTGACCATGGCATCCTTGAACTTGTAATAGCCAGAGAAGGCAATTCTGCACTTGCTAACCTGACACAAAGAAGACTTGAGCAAGTTAAGGGAAAAGATGGACGTGAGGCTCTGTCTGGCCAGGAACTAGGAAAGAACGCAAAAGAGGAGTACAATGACTTGAAATTTAAATTTGTATAAAACCAGGGCACCTCAGTGGCTCAGTCAGTTGAGTGTCTGACTCTTTATTTATAGCTCCGGTCATGGTCTCATGGGTTGTGAGATCGAGGCCTGTGTTGGGCTCTGCGCTCAGCTCGGGGTCTGCTCAGGATTCTCTCTCTCCCTCTGCCCCTCCCCCTGCTCCCTCTCTCTCTCTCTCTCTCACTCTAAATAAATAAATAAATAAATAAATAAATAAATAAATAAATAAAATCTTTAAATTTTTATAAAACCGTGATTTCAATGAAGAAAAGGGAGGATCCCAAAAAGATCAATGTGGCTGCTTAAGAAGTGTTCTGATAAACTCATACGTTTAAAGGACAAGTGCAGAAGGCAGAAGTAGGGCCTTGTTCAAAGGAAGGGCTCAGGCCTGTGAAAATAATGCAAGAGGGCTAATGTCCAGAGACAACTGGGGTCTGCAAAAAGTACTGAAGACAATTAATGGGTTTTTGTTTGTTTTTTGCTTATGTTTATAGTAAGAACAATAATGAAGACAGGGTAGCACCGTTGAATGGGGCAGACCATCTAATACTAATAGCTAAAAAACACAATCATTCCACCATAGTATTTCCTAGATTACAAGGTACAAACTTTTTCCCCTCACATTTTTAATATTTCCAGAATCAGGATGTATCTTCAATATATATGTTTAATGTGATAGTGTTTGGGGGAGGGTTCTAAAAAAGGTAATTAAATGGTGGTGCATCATACAATAAATCGGTCTTAGAACAGAATTTTTTTTTTAAATATTTATTTAGCTTGGAGAGAGAGAGCGAGCACATGTGTGAGCAGGGGGCAGGGTACAGGGAGAGGGAGAGAATCTCAGGCAGACTCCCCACTGGGTGGGGAGCCCGATGTGGGGCTTGATCCCACAACCTTGAGATCATGACCTGAGCCGAAATCAAGAGTCAGATGCTTAATTGACTGAGCTATGCAAGTGTCCCTAGAATAGAATTTTTTTAATGGCATTTTATTCACTTAGCTCTGCTGGTATCAATCACACTCAGCAGATGAGGGGTCCACTTTGTGTCCTGGAAGGGACAATGCTGGCCAGTGGTCACCAAAGGTAGGAAAGATCAGAAAGCACTTTGGAGGCCACATTCAGAAGTGTGTTGCCCCATGGAGGGGAGCAGAGGAGGCCTGGTAAGCACTAATGAAGAATAGAAGAGTCAAAAATATTAGAGATAGGACTGAGACCAGACAAGAAAACTGTGGTCAAAACCTCTAAGAAGGAAGAAAGAGGGACCTGCTGGCCCACAGAAGCTAAGTCCCTGGACAGGCACATCACAGAAGGGGAACAGGATGATGTCTTAGCTCGAGTTGCCATAATAAATACCATAGACTGGGTGACTTAAAAAACATTTATTTCTCACAGTTCTGGAAGCTAAGAAGTCCAAGAACAAGGCACCAGCAGATCCGGTGTCTGGTGAGAGGCCATTCATTCCCTAGTTTACTGATAACCACCTTCTTGTGTACCTACACATAGAGAGAGATCATCTCCTTTGTGTCTTTGCTTAGTAGGACCACTAATCCCATTCATGGGGCCTGATAGATGATGGCTTGCCCTGGGCAGAACATCTTGAACTATGACCGGCTCATAGTATGTGGGCACTCCTGCGTCTTGCCGCTTCTGAATCACTGCTGTGATCAACTTAAAGCTCCCATGCTCCAGCATCCACCTTAGAAGATGTTTAGGTTAAGACATAGATCTGCGCTCACAAACTAAGAAAAGACATTGCAAAGATAGAAGTAAAACCCTGAGTTAAAAGAAAAGAAAAAAAGACAAGGAATGGCTCAAATAAATAACCAGATAACAACGCAGCCAAAATACAGTGATTTTACCAGAATAAATTCAGGGGACAGTTGGGGATGTGACCTATTTCCACTGGGTCTATGGAAACTGTATTAAAGAAGAATTTCATAGAACCTATAGCTCATTCTGCCGTGAAGGAAATTTTTCCAACCATGTATGATTAGACCTTTAGAAACCATGATGCATCCAGGTGGTCCCTATGCAGCTTGAATGTAAAGAGTTTAGCACCTGGGGAAGGGACAATGTCTTTTCATGATTTTTAACTCTTAGTTTCTACCATGTTAATAGTGATAAAACACATGAGTTTTTAAATGGCAGGGAATTTCTCATTTCCTATTAAAAAGAATAATCTTGATACTCAAAAATATAGTCCTTACCTTACTTATCTTCTCAAATGCATCCCCCTTTCCCAGCTGCTACTTCCTTTGGGACACCCATGTAGTCCTGGGAAAGTTGACTCCACCTTTATCTCCAAGAGGTAGGGCATGTGTTCCGGACTAAGCCAATCAATGAATAACCAATGAATTTCATTTTCTTTGCCCCAGTGACTGCTTCAGGTAGGGGCACGTGACCTAAGTCAGTCCAGTGAAAGAGAATGTCAGGACTTCTGCTAGAAATGCCAGAACAAAGATAATTTGCTTCAGGAGGTAAATGCAGGAGCTTTTAACCCTGGGAGGTCTTGGCTGCCATCTTGGGACCACAAGGGGAGAGTCTATTTATTTATTTGTATTTTTATTTTTTTAAGATTTTATTTATTTGACAGAGAGAGAGACAGCAAGAGAGGGAACACAAGCAGGGGGAGTGGGAGAGGGAGAAGCAGGCTTCCCAAGGAGCAGGGAGCCCGATGCAGGGCTCGATTCCAGGACCCTGGGATCATGACCTGAGCTGAAGGCAGACGCTTAATGACTGAGCCACCCAGGCACCCCAGGGAGAGTCTATTCAGAATGGAGCTATCACCAGGGATTCAAGCAAATAAATGAAAAGGGAACCTTCAGGTAATCTCTACGTTGTGCGAGCCACCCGGGAAACATGACCCCAAAGCCTTTGAACTTTTCACTTGTGGGAGCCAATAAATAATATTTTTTGTTTAAACCAATTTGAGTTCAATTTTCTATTTCTTGAAACCAAAGATTCCTTTTGATTCAAAAGAATGAATAACATGGCTAAGAAGGAATGGAATACATTTCAGATGGGTTAAAGAGTTAAATGTGAAAAATGGCCCATACAAGAGAAGTTATATGTGTTGAAAAGATGAAAGTGGTGTAAGCATTTTTTTAAGATTTTATTTATTTATTTGAGATAGAGCAAGAGAGAGCGTGCAAGTGAGGGGTGGGGGGAGGGCAGTGGGAGAGGGAGAAGCATTCTCTCCACTGAGCAGGGAGCCTGATGCAGGGCTCAATCCCAAGAACTTGGGATCATGACCTGAGTCAAAGGCAGATGCTTAACCAACTGAACCACCCAGGTGCCCCAAGCATTTCTTGACCTTTACATGGTAAAGGCCCTCATGAGCAAAGAAGTAAAGGCTTATGGTTTATAAAAGACAAACAGTTATAGATCTGACACTTAAATCTTTTTAATTTATGTAGATAAAAACAGTACCACAAACAAAATAAACAGATAAATGAGAGATTCTAGAACTTTTGCAATTATATATAACAAATATATATAAATATATATATGACAAAGAGTAGTGTCCTTAATATATAAAGACCTCTTGCAAACATAAGAAGAATACATCTCAAGAGAATGGGTAAAGAACATGAGAAGGTGGGAGAAAAAAAGGAATTCAGTTGGTCAATTAAAATGAAAGCAGTCCAATCTTAGTAATTAGAGATACACAGATCAAGGTAAGACCAGATGTCTTTGTGCCTAGCAAATTATCAAAAACTTTAAAATGATATCTTGCATAGCTAAAGATGCAGGGAAATAAGCACCATCATACAATACTGGGCATGGAAACTGGTTCAAGCATTCTAGACAGCAATTTGGCATCATGTATCAAAAACCCTAACATATACAAACCATATAACATAGTCATTTCATTTCAAAGTTTTAAATATTTAACACATTATTTGCCTGGAGGTTTCTAAGTGGTAATAATAACTCTACTACTTACTATGTGCAAGGTTCTATGCAAAAGTACTTTCCATCTATTATCTCAGTTCATCTTCTCTAACACCCAGAAACACAAGCACTGTTATCATCCCCACTTTACAGATGAGTAAACCAAGGCTCAGGATGGCTCATGAATTTGCTTCTGATTAGGTGACAAGTAAGTAGTGGAGCTGGAATTCAGTCATAGAAAGTCTGGTTTCAGAGCCCTTATGCTTCACTGTTATACTAAAGTATTCTTCTGGCCCTTGGCTCGTATTCTCAATTTATTTTTCTTCTTTTAAAAGGAAGACTTATTAATCTTGAGTTAAAACTTAAAAGGCATACTTCTGCTAAGAATACAAAGCTGAGAAAATGGAAGAGAAAGAAGGCAAAAAAACCAACATTTATTTAGTCCTTATGATATATTGGACTGTTCTACCCTCCGCGAAGCCACAGAACCACTTTGCAATGTAGTTATGATTATCCCTGTTTCACTGATAAGTTGAGACAGAGAGATCATGACATGACCAAGGTCACTGAGCTACCTAGCAAAACCAGAATTCCAATCTGCATCTGCTTGACTCCTAAGCCCTTGCTCTTTTTACTATTGGCTAATAAAAACCAAATGTACAAATACAATATTTAGTGGGAAAAAATAAACTTCTGCAATTGGTTTTAAAAAGTCAATTGTATAAATAAGAATTGGGAGACCTATTTTATTAACATTTCAGGTGCAAAGGATCTCAGGACTTGGGTTGACTGTGAAGTACCATGAGTGAGTAGTGGGACTGTCAGAACATTCCTACAGTCTCAGATGGCATTAACAGAAAAACCACATCCTGGAAAGGGGCAAGAATGTTCCAACTGGTTTGTACACTGTTTATACCAGATAAGGAAAATTGAGATTAATTCTGAGTGCCACATTTTAAAAGGACAGACAGCAATGGATGTCCAGAGGAGAGCAGCCAGTTGGTAATAAAATATATACATACCCCTATGCAAGTATACATACGTAAAGATGGGATTATTTCACAAAAGTTCAATAAGAAGACCCAGGAGGTAGCTGAAAACCACCCTCAATTAGCTGAAGGGCAGCTATATGGAAGAAATTCTTCTTATGTTGTGTGTGACTCCAGAGGACAGGGAGCTGTCACTGGAAGGAGGTAGATTTGGGCCAGTTAATGAAAAATCAAAACATGACCATGTCTTGCATATCTTTTTAGGCACTAAAATGCCAAGCACACTGCTTTAGACGTAACAGGCAGTCTGCAGATATGTGTTGAACTGATTTGAATGTTCGATTGCTGCTCAAAAACTCAACGAGTTTGCCTTGTAGGGTAGTAACATGTGAGCAGAAGCTAGCTGGCAACCTGTTGTAATAAAGACTCCCATTCCCATAAAAAGAAATTCCTACACCTGCCCCACTCCACCTTTTTCCCAGCCATTCCCTGGTTCCCTCCCAGCCAAACTTCAAAGAGGAGTCTTCACTGCATCCATTCCAGCCTGACTTCTAACTCTCTAGAATATGTGCTCATCAGATCTAATCACCAAACATAATCCTCTCACTCATCCTACCCCAGGGAGAACTGCTGGTCATTTCCTCCTGGAAGGGCTCTTCTGCCTTTACTTACAGACCTCCACTGACCCAATCTCACGCTACCTTTCTGTTCCTCCTCAGCCTCCTCCCCTGGCTCCTCCTCCCATGACAACTTGCCTGCACACTTTCTCTTTCAGCTTCTCCGTGTTTCCTCTCCCCAGGATATCCCATCCATTCTGAGGATTTAGCTACCGTTGGACACTGCCTTCCGAACCTACACACTCAGTCCAAACCTCTTTCCTGATCTGCAGACCTGTCTCATTCGCCACTGGTATCACTGCAAACTTAATATGCTACTCATCATCCCCACCACATGGGCTCTCCTTCCCCCCTTTAGCTTAGTTAATGTCATTACACTTTAGCTGTGGCCTCTCTCCCCTGCTCCCAAACTCCTATCTAATCAATAGCCATGTCCTCAATACAACTTCTAAATCTCCCTTGGATTTGTCACTGCTTTTCATCCCACTGCTGCTATGGTGATTCAGACCTTAATCCCTTCCTTAGACTATTACAGGGGCCTTCTAATTGGCTTTCTAGGCTCCAGTCTCCCCTTATTCTAACACAGCCTTCATCTTGCCAACTAAAGGTTTATTTATTTTTTTAATGTGAATGATCACACCTCTCTCCTATTTAAGAGCCTCTGGTAATTACTTACTGTCTTCAGTATAAAGTCCAAATTCCTTACCTAAATCAAGCTTCTTCTTGATAAGGCTACAACCTACCATAGTCATTTTCAGCTCACACCAGACTTTCCTCTTTTTTCTGAACACAGTTTGCCTTTTCACAACTTTGTACCCTTTTTCTTCCTATTCCCATTGGGAAAATGCCACTCCTCTCCCCTTGGCCAACCCATCTCCTCCTTCAGTGCCCAACCCAAACTTCAGCATCTCTAGAAAAAAAAAATCCCTTTTAGTTTCCAAGTAAGACATCAGGGCTAGATATATGGTATTTAAAGCAACAGACTGGGGGTGCCTGGCGGTCTCACTTGGTAGAGCATGTGACTCTTGATCTTGGGGTTGTGAGTTCAAGCCCCGTGTTGGGTGTGGAGATGACTTAAAAATAAAATCTTTTAAAAATAAATAAATAAAAGGAAGAATGGACTGGATGGGTAATTGTAGAGAAGTAAGCCCAAGGGAACTTCCAGCATTCAGAAATCAGGAAGGACCTGGCAAAAGTGAATGAGACGGAATACACGATGAGGTAGGAGGAAAGTCAGTGTGATGTGATGGAAGTCAAGTAAAGAAAATGTTTCAACAAGAAGGGAGTGATCATCTGTACCAAGAAGCTGCTGAGAGGACAGTATAAGGTGAGGATGGACAATTGACCCTTAGATTGGACAACCTAGAAGTCATTGTGATCTTCTCATGTGTGTTTTCAGTGGAGTAATGGGGAACAAAGGGCTGACTGAACTGGCTTCAAGAGATAGAAATGAGGAGGTAGATGTTTGTTGAATGGGTAAAGTATTGGATGAATGAAGAAATGATGTCTTAGAGAGAATTCCATAATTGGTCCGGAACCAAAATAGATGAGTTATTTTGAACTCTCAGAGTCTCTGAAAAATTTCCAAATAGAAACAAGGATGCAATTGCATGATGCAAAGCTTTTCCTAAGTGACAAGGGAATTCAGAGTAAGATTAACCAAGCAGTGGAGTTATTCTAGGGAAGGTTCCATGTGAGTTCTGTAGTGATCCCATTTTATCAACTGCTGACCCAGTTCAGAAAGACCTTCGTGCAGGACTTCTCAGAGGCTTCAGGGAAGAGCAGTCCCTGCAGGTACTTATGTGTAGCATATTCAGAGACTCTTTCCAAACACCTCTTGCTAGTGTGTGGAGTTGCTATAAGAAGTCTGTAAGGCCAGCTCTCATTCCTTTGGAGGCTGGGCTATGCAACGTCTGAATGATTAGAAAGAGGTGAGCAGGAAAAACCTGACCCATCCAACATAGTGCATTGAAAATGCTGTTTTTGGAAATACTTCTATATAAAATTTTTATACTGAAATAATAATGGAGATGGCCTAAGTGATCACCTATATTTGAGGAAGAGGTAGGCTGTTCTTACCTGCCACCCCCTGGAGTATGATAGTAATGAAATATGGAGAATATAGACTCAAGCTTTGATTTTGTGACATTCCTCAAGTGGTCAGAGTCTTAAAAGGCACTTTGGTGTAGATCCCATGTAGAATGTGTTTTTACTTATATGACTGAGGACAAATAACCTAGGGACCATATATTTCCCTTTACAGAATTGTCTATGGTGAAGTCCAGGGCTTGGACTGTGAAATAGAATCTGGCATAGAATATTTGAAGAACCTCCTGTTTCCCATAGTTCCCCAAATGCATAGGGTGCTCTTATTTGCCTATCTGTGCCTTTGCCCATGCTGTGCCCTCTATGTGAAATACCCCAATCTCTTTTTCCTGACATGCTAAGATCTAGGAGCACCTTCTCTAGGAGGCCTTCCTCATCCTCTCAGACACACACCGATCCCCTTTCTATGCTCCCCAAACCATTTTCATGTGTCATTCCTTCTCCACATCTACCGCACTGAACTACAGTTGTTTACTCCTCTGGCTGTTTACCCTCACTGGTCTGTGAGTTTCCTGAAGTCAGTGATTTGGTCTTCCTATTTTTATTCTTTGCATCTAGAATAGTGCTTGTACATTTTGAGCACACACTCACTGTTTTGAACGGATGTATGAATGCTTGAGGGCATTAGTGAATGAATGAGTGAATGAATACATGAGAAGATCAGAAAAAAATGTTATCCTCCAAAAGGAAGCTAATAAAAGCATAAAAGTGCCAGTGACTTTACATACATGCACAATTTGTGCAGGTAAGGGTACTTTTGAAATCCAGCTGAGATGACAAGATCATTACAACATAATTGTATGAAGAAGAGATATTACAATCGACTAGCAATATGTCTAGCACAAGTTGGTGAGAACTGTGCTGATTGAAAGCAGAGTTGTGTAGTGAAATTGATTCTTTTTGATCTAGATTTGAGAGAGAGATTTCATCTGTAGGACACATGAACATTTTGGTGTTGGTTATTTCTTTTAAGCAAGATATTTTTCATCTTAAAGTGTAAGGGCAAGGTACACTTTAATAAACATGTTTATCTAAAGCAGGGCTTCATTGTAAAGAAGGAAGGAAGGAAGGAAGGAAGGAAGGAAGGAAAAAATAAACGAGCTGTTATACCTCTAAAATGGAAGCTACATGTTACATTGAACTGTCATTTTATCCCAACATGCCTTGGTTTCTTTCATGCATATTATAAAATGATAATAGCCCTTACTAGTATTTACATTATAAAAGTGTTGTTACTGTAAATTAGATAGTATAAAATGGGTTATGATGTCTTCCTTGAAAGGCATGCACTATACACAAATGAGGTATTATTATTTAGTTTTTCCTTTTCAATCTCGTTAAATGAGAATTAGATGAAAACTTGGCTTTAAAGCAATATCCGGTGGGTAAATGATTATTGACCGAAGTGAAATGAAAAAAAAAAAAATCTTTAGCTGAAAACTCAGTGTAGCCAATCTGTGCACAAGGCAAAAATAGTGTATTTGTCTGTGATGTTCATCACTGTTTTTATCACCTCTCCGTGCTATAATCACAAACTGAAGACAGTGAAGGCTTTCTATTCAGTCATCGTAAGCATTTTTGAGAATATGGACATCCTGGAACGATTACAATTTGGCCACATTTTTTCAACTAATCAAGCCACGGAGCTAGTTTTGTTATTGATTTCGGGCCTGCATGAATACCTTGTCAGGCCTCTGTTTCCACTCCTGGTTCTTAGGCTCAGGGATGGCTATTCACTACAACCTTTTCAGGTTGTTCCCCATTCACACCACCCAGGCCAGAGCTTTTCTGGCTTCCTCTTGCAATCCAGCATTATGATGGCAGGAGAGGGGTTGTGGAAATAAGATTGGGGGACTTGTTGTGCATGTTGGAAACTTCAGTTCAAGTAATGAAGTCCTGAGAGAACACACTGGGAAGATTTGGGATAACAGATCCAGTGGGACGGACTCACTGTCCAGGATAACTGTGCCTGGCCTCTGTGTGCGTGTGAGAGCTTCAGCCCATTTCCAATTCTTGGTCCTTGCTCTTGGATGGCCCTCCCGCTCCTCCCCTCATGTCCAAACCCCTTACAGTGTTCATCCATCATGTATTGGCTCACCTTCACTCCCTAGGACCAACCTTCAGCATTATTGACAGTGGTAGTCATCTGTTTTCCACCTGACCCATGTATTTTGGCTTCTGGATTTTGTTCTCAGAGAGGCCCCCTGCTTGGATAGTGGTCTGGCCAGCTGTGGGGCCAGCTGCCTGCTCCAGACTCCAAGGTGACCAAATTTCTCTCCTCTCCTTCTAACTGGTCCCAATACATAAGCTCTGGCAATAAGCGAATAGTAATGATCATGTGACAACTGTATCTGACCAGATTTTTACCTATGGTGGGCTGCTCAGAGAGGCCAGGTTACATCATGCACCACAGTGGGCCTGGTGTCCAGGAAGACTGTGTGGGTCTTTGAGGCCTCGAGAAGGATCGGGTGCAGAGGAAGAGCTGCAGAGCAGAGAAGGCAGGTTTGGTTTACTCTACGGTGTTAGCCATGTCCAGGACTGGTGGTGGAACAACAGGCCCATGCACAGGCCACACCTGCAAGCAAGAGTGTTGCTAGGTAATCAGCTGAGCTACAGGTGACTATAGGTGGTGAGGAAGCCTTCGCGGTGGCCCTCTTTCCTTCCCTTTGGGAAGAAAATTGAGGGATTAAATCTTCCATTTTTGAGTCAGACTTTTTGAAATAGTTGTGTAGACATTGTTCACTGGCTGTCTTTGTTCCTCGATTCATGTGACCTGGCTTCTGCCTCCACCAGCTGCTCTTGCCCAGCTGCTCAAGTATCTCCTTGGCGCTCACCCCGTGACTGCTTCTCAGCCTTTTTCTTGATCTCTTGACAGCATTTGCCTTTGTTGACCACAACCTACTTGTTGAAACGTGCTTTTCCTTTGTCCTCTGTGATACCTCACATTCTTGTTTCCCTTGTCTCCCTCTGATTGCACCTTCTTCCTCTTTTTTTTTTTTTTTTAAGGAAACTTTGTCTGCCCAGCCTTTAAGGTCAGTTTTCCTCTTGGGCTCTCTTAGGCCTTTTCTCTTCCCCAATGCTCACTCAGGGTATCTCGTTCATCATTGTGGATTCTATTGTTGCCTGTCATGTGCTGATGATCCCTAAACCTGTATCCTCAGACTTCTAGATCAGACTACCTGCTGCTACCCTGCCCGTGTTCCCCAGGTGTCACACACCAAACATGACCTGGTCTGAACTTGCCCCTTCTTCACAGCTCCTCTCGTTTGTGTTTCTATTTTGCTGTCCTGGTGACTGACATCACTGTCCACCCAGGTGGTCAAGCCAAACATCTGAGCAGCAGTCTTGACTTTGCTCTTTCAAAACTCTAACATTCAAGCGATTACACATTTTAGTAGACTCCACCTCCTCTATGACAGAGCTTGTAAGGTTCTGAATAATTTGGTCCCACTTACCTTTCTGATCTCATCTCTGACCGCTCTGTCCCAGCTATGCTGAACTAATTTTCAGTGCTCAGATGCTCAGCATGCACAGTCATTTCTGTTACCTCCAAAATGTGCATCTGCCATACCCTCCACCTAAAACAGACTTGCCCCATTTCTTTTTTTTTTTTTAAGATTTTATTTATTTATTTGAGAGAGAGAGAGAGTGCATAAGTGGGTGGGGGGAAGGGCAGAGGGAGAGGGAGAAACGGGCTCCCACCGAGCAGGGAGCCCAACATGGGGCTCAATCCCAGGACCCTGGGGTCATGACCCAAGCCTAAGGCAGATGCTTAACTGATCTTTTTTTAAACTAACTCCTTCATACCTTGTAAGTCCCCATGTACAAGTCTCTAACTTGCAATTCTCCCAAAGTCTGGATTAGGTGATCCTCCTAGAGCTCTTGATACACTTCTTTATCAGAGCTTCCTTTCTTATTTCTAGCTTGCCTTCTACTATAAGCTCTACTCTAAAGCCCCCGGAAACAGGGACCATATTTATCCTACTCACCTTGGTATTCCTAGTACCAACACAGTAATTGGTACAAAATAAATGCTCAATGAATGAGGGAATATAAATGTTAAAAGTATCATTGTGAGAATATAAATTTTGAATCAGAATATGCAATTATCTGGGACTTATCAAGTCCCTCTAATATCAAAGGGAATTGAAATTTATCTAGAACGCTTTAGAAGAATTTATCAACATTAGAATAATGAGCAGATAGCAGTTAATAGAGGTAGATTTCACATCTGTCCCTGGTGGACTTCTTTTCCAGAATTCACCAGGTTCTCTGAGCCATGTTTTGGGATCACCCAAGCATTCCATCCTCCTGACTTTTCATAAATTACTGGATTCATAACCCACTCCATACTTGAGAAGATGGGGATTGGAATAAGGTAAGTGTTAGCTTCTCTGTTTTTCAATTCTTCGATTCTCCTCTCTGGAGTTTTCGTCAAGAGGTGTGACTGGCTTCCGTTCTAGTGTTGATGGCCTCACAGTGTTTGAATATTCTATGCATATGAAGAAATGTTGTGAAGGAATTATGTCCTTTCAAATATTTTTGTTTGTTTGTTTCATGACTATTTACATTCTTCCTATTGTTCTACCAATTTTTTCTTAATGTGATTCCACATAGAGGAAAGTGGGCTTTGCAAAATCAACTTGCTGCCCACTTCAGGACACCTTTTGGTCCAGATGCACACTAAGAATGTAGGACATGAGCACTGCAATTAAACTTCAAAAACAATTCTGCATTAGCCATGTTGTCTATGGACCAACTCCCATTCCATCCCACTGTCAACCTTCCTTAGCCCCGTACCTGCTTTAGCTTTTCATTGAAAGACCTTAGTATTATTTATTTTTAAAAATTTATTATCTATCTCCTCTACTAGAATGTAGGCTTGCCGAGGGTAGGGATTTTGTTTTACTCACCACTATATACCCAGCACATGGAATAGTAACTGATGCATGGAAGACACTCAATAAATATTTGTTGATTGAATGAGTGATGTCTTTTAAAAAAATTTCTTAAGAGGCTGATGCACACCTAGGTCTCTAGGGATCTAATGCAGGTCTGGTTTGCAGCCCCATCCCCCTTAACACTTTTATTGATGATTAAGATAATAACATTGATGGTGTGCTAAATTGATCACACACCAACTGGAAAGAATCACAAATGAGCTGGATGAGACAGTCAGGATCTCCCCCTGCCCCCCGACTGAATCCCGACAAAATGTGAGAATGAATCACACCTAACAATATAAAGTTTAATAGGGACAAGTGTAAAGTACTCAAAGATCCAAAATTCAGTTGTACAAGTATAGATTGGGGGTGAGGTGTCTTACAATTGCTCACGTAGGAAGATTTAGAGTCTCCTGTAGATTGTTAGTAGATGATGAGTCAACACAGTGTGATGTACCTCAAAAAAAAATCAATTTTTTGCTATATTAATAGAAATATAGTGTTCAAGTTGGGAAGTCGTTCTCTAGTACTCACTTGTGATCAGGCCACAATTGTTCTGTGTTATAAATCCTTCCACCTGTAAGAAGGACATTGATAAACAAAGATTATTCAAGGAGAGTAAAAAAGGATGAGGGATCTGGTAAATAGTGTCATATAAAAATGATTAAAAAATTTAAGATTGTGTGTGGGTGTGTGAGGATGAGGATGATAGCTAGCATATGTAGCTACCTTCCAAAGTTAGAGGGGCTATCCTGCAGAGAAGAGATGAGATTTCTTCTGAGTAGTCCCAAATGACAGATGGAGGACCCCTGAGTGGAAGATGTAAGCATGTATATTTCAACCCAACAATTAGCCTTGCCCACCAGTCAAGTAGATAACTGTTAGTAGTAAGTTCCCTGCCCTTGATGGTATTCAAGCAGAATTCAGGCATTCCTGCCCCATTTGCTGGATATATCTGTGATGGAAGTTCAAACACTGGGGTGAGGGATCAGGTTCATCACAATAACAAACACATATAGAGTGCCTACTATAGGGCAGGCATCATCGTACATGATTAATGTGGATTGTTATGCTTAATACTCATATCAATCGTACTAGTTCCATCTTACAGATGAGAGGAGTGAAGCTCAGAGGGCTTAAGCAGCTTGCCCAAGGTCTTACACCTTGTACAAAGCAGAGCAAGGATTTGAACTTAAGCAGTCACATCTCTGACCTTAATTATTATTCTATAAAGGACTCCCACTTCTAGAAAACCATTCCTTCCCACCCTGACGTTCTGTCGCTCTAATGAAGTAATCAAACCAGGGAGCTTATTATCTCCAGTAGTAAATGCTTCTCTAGTAAATAGTTTCTTTCAATATAGTATGCAGGGACTAAATTTGCCTGGGCATTTGACACTTGTGGTGTACCATATGGAGCCCAGCATAGGACCTGGCACACAGTAGGTGCTCAATAATAATTTTTTTTTAAAAAAAGAATATGTGAATGTAACCACACAAGATTGGCTGCATTCAAAATGACAAAATCTCAACATATTGTGCCAGAGGAAAAACAAGAGAATTTCTGGGTGGTCTACTGAGGACACTTGGCAAAAAGTGGTAATCCATCATTTCTAGCCAAGGCCTTGAGAATTCCTGCTCCGTTTGGACAATATTCATTTCAACAAATATTTACTGAGTGCCTGTCCTGTGCTAGGTGTGACCAACATGCTGAGGGTCCAGAGGTGAATCAGAGGATGTACTGTTAGTGGGGGAGATGGACAGGTAAGCAAATTCTGACAATGCCATGTGACAAGTGCTGTCGCAGGAATGTGTGTGTATGTGTGTTTTTCAAGTATTACAGAAGCACAGAACTAATTCTACTTGGTTGAAAGAGTTGCCTGATACTTGATTACATTTTTAAAATGACTGCAACAGACTAATATGAGTTTATTTGGTCTTCATAAAGACCACGTGAGGTCCGTGATCCCTTTCTGTACAGAAGATGAAATAAAGTTTCATAGAGGTTAGGTGAGTTCCCCCAAGGTCAGGCAGCTGGTAAGAATAATTGCTGGCATTTAGTGCATGCTTAGGATACCTGAGGCTCTGTTTTAAGCCCTATTAAGACATTTTTAAAAAAAAATTTATTTAGGGGCACCTGGGTGGCTCACTCATTAAGTTTCTGCCTTTGGCTCAGGTCATGATCCTAGGTCCTGGGATCGAGCCCCGCATCGGGCTCCCTGCTCTTCGGGAAGCCTGCTTCTCCCTCTCCCACTCCCCCTGCTTGTATTCCTGCTCTCGCTATCTCTCTATATATAAATAAATAAAATCTTAAAAAAAAGATTTATT
The DNA here is from genome assembly GCF_002201575.2 of Neomonachus schauinslandi. Lineage (NCBI taxonomy): Eukaryota > Metazoa > Chordata > Mammalia > Carnivora > Phocidae > Neomonachus > Neomonachus schauinslandi. The sequence continues at coordinate 84,573,599 of NC_058414.1, forward strand.
TATTTTAGAGAGAGAGAGAGAGAGAATCTGAAGCAGACTCCAGGCTGAGCGCAGAGCCTGACGTGGGGCTCATCTCAGGACCCTGAGATCACGACCTGAGCCAAAACCAAGAGTGGGATGCTTAACCAACTGAGCCACCCAGTTGCCCCGGTCCTATTAAGACATTTAATCCTCATGACTACTCTCTGAGGCTCTTATTGATATCACCGTAATTTTATAAATGGGAAAACCGGGCACAAGATTTAAATGACTTGCCCAGAGTCGCATAGCTAGAAAGTGGAAAACGAGGATTTGCAACTCTGTGTTCTGGCTTTAGCAGGCACACACACTTACCCACTGAGCTAAATTACCTTTAACTGGTTCCCTAAAGAGCTGGAACTCACCTGGAGTCTGAGCCCAAGTTCAGCTTTCTTTCAAGTGACCTTGCCCTTTAGCGATATTGCATCCCAATGAAAAGAAGTGGTGTGTGCCTGGATATAAGGAGAGGTCGTGTAAGTTGGGCATCCAAGGAAGTGTTTTGGGAGCAGAGGGGTAAAATCTAGAATATGCATTAGTTGTGTACACAGAGTTTTTCAGGGCGGCCAAAATTTGGCTTGCTGTCCTTCAGGTCAGCACTCTGAGCTCTAGGGACTATGATTTGTTACTCATAGGAACTAGCCACCAGCACTTAGCCTGCAGCCTTTTTAAAATCGAGGTTAAATTTTTTAAAAGAAGATGACAGGATGTAAAACATTACGAATGAAGCAAGTTAAATTCAATACCTTATAAATAAGCAAGAATGGAGTTACAGAAAAGGAGAAATGAAGCACATAATTGCTTAAATTGTCCAAGCCTTTTCTCTATAATAAAAATTCTTGGATTGAAAAATAGTTCAATCCAATATTATTGTGCTTTAATAATTAAGTTGAGTTGGCTCTGTGGCAAATCTGAAAAAGAATTGGTTATTAAAATGAATGAAGTAGATTACCCTTCCCTCAATAATTACTACTTTAGCTAATGTGGATATGACCCATGCAATTGAATCGACCGCATTTTTTAAGACATCCATCTGCCATAATTTTTGGAGATTTGATAATTTTAAAATTAGCTGCAGGCTGGGATTTCTGTGGTAGGCGGAGGGGCAGAAAGGGTCAATGTTCTTCAGCATTCATTCCTTCAAAGCAGATGGGATTTGGGGTTTTGTCTGGTTTTTGGTGTTTTGCTTTGTCCTTTATGGAGACCTGGTAGATTCACCAATTATCTTGGCCTTTGTGTTTATGGATTTCTATTTTCTTGGCTTCAGGTCCTTGGAAACATTTGTTTTGATGATGGCAGGAGGGTTAGTCATGTTTTATTTTTGTTGTTCCTATTTATTTTTAAGATCCTTTCGTTCAAGGCAACTTACAAGGTATTGTGTAACCTGCATTTATGTCTCCACAAATAAAATACTTCTAATACAACTTTAGAGGGATAGTTAATAATTTGATGCCCAGTTCATGTCCATCAGAATGATTCTGTAGTATTAGTAGCTAGAACAAGGGTATGCTCTGAAAAAATAACGCTTGAAATTTATAATTGAATTTAGCATTTAAACTTGAAATCCAAGTTTTGTAAATCAATTAATTTTGAGTTACCAAGCAGACAAATTCTTATAAACATATTTTCCTTTGCATCACCGAGTCAGTAAAAGTTGGAAAATTCTTTTCTCACACATTCCATTTTTAACTAAGCCTGAAGGTAAATTGCTTTTAGAAACCACATCCCAAACAAACAGTTTTTCATAAAGTTATGAGTAAATGAATAGAGTGGGCTCTACTAGCATTTGGGATGGATGTCTAATTAGAACTCCCAGTATTTCAAACACATAATTTACCAACGTTGAGGTTTTTAATTCTTAACTTTGAGTCCACTGGGATAAAACAAGTGACCTTTGTTGGAAATATGTCAAGAATCCATTTTCTCAGGTTGACCTTTAGTTTCCTGGTCACCAAATCAAAAGCTGTTGGTTCCCAGGGTTAAAGGTGTCTGAACTTACTAAAGTTTGTTAAAGATCAAGGCAGAAAGCTAGCTTGGCTTTGCGGCTGTGAAGAACAGATCGCCCCCTCTCTTCTCCTTGATGCTTTTTAGTCGGTTTCTCCATGAGAGACTCTCCATCTCAACTGGCTCCATCTTTGCTCTAATATGAAGAATGCTGCACCTCTTGCACATCTTCCATTGTGTGAGGGAGGTGGAGAACCCTGTTTTTACAATGAGACAGATGAATATCATCCTTTGAACTGACTTGACATACTTTCTAGTACAAGGCTCCATACTAGGCACCAAGGACTGCTGCAAATGCTCTCAATCACCAGTGTTCTTAACTTAAAAGTGGTAACACAGGATTTGTAATGCGCTTGATAACTGTGTGACCTTGAGCAAGAAACTTAATCTCTCTCCAAAATAACTATTTCACAAGGTTATTGTAGTAAATAATTGAGATTATATATGAAAATACTCAGCACAAAACGGGGCACATAGTTGCAATTGTAGATTGAATTTATGTGAAGCATATAATCATCCATGGAACCTCAAATGGACAAATGGACCCAAATCGACAATATCTGCCCCTAGCCATTTGTTAAATCAGAAAATTTCACTTCCAAATGAATAACCACATCTACCAATGACTTTGCTTTAAAGTCTACATTTAGAACAAAATGTTACTCTAATGATATTCTGTTAATATATTTCGGAAAGGGGGTGCCTGGGTGGCTCAGTCTGCCTTCGGCTCAGGTCACGATCCCAGGGTCCTGGGATCGAGCCCCGCATCGGGCTCCCTGCTCCGCGGGAAGCCTGCTTCTCCCTCTCCCACTCCCCCTGCTTGTGTTCCCTTTCTTGCTGTGTCTCTGTCAAATAAATAAATAAAATCTTTAAAAATATATATATATATATATTTCAGAAAGAAGCTGACTGTGGTTTCTTTAGGAGAAAATTACATGTGAACCAAAAGAAGAAGGAATACTAGATATCTTTATTTCAGAATAAATGAAGGGTTACTTCTCTGATTATAGGTCATTCAGGTGATATAATTATTAGATGTCCATATGTAATTACAAAACATGCTTGTTTTTATAAGTTGGTTTGAAGCAATTTTACTGATCTCAAAGAACTAATTTCCTCCTAATCGAATGGCAAACCTTGCAGTACACCATATTAGCTTTTAATATGCTAAAATTACCCATTAACTATCTTTTTCTTTAATTGCATCTACATCATGGCCCTACATTTATTTCAGCGATACGAAAGGAGTGATTTCAACTGATTGCTCTCTCTGCATCACTAGATTTCTCTCTTGCTGTCTCTCCTTCACTAGAAAGTAGGAGGAAGAAGCTTTCCTCCCACCCACTTACCTATGAAAAAAGGATTCTCCGAAGCTGCCAGGAATGAACACTATAGTAAAAGTACAAGAAAATTTTGTTAAGAAACCTTTTCTCATCTGGAAGGTATTTGATTGAAACCTGAGGTGCTAGATTTCAGACAAAGGTGACTTTGGAGGAGAAAGTTGGTGCCAAACTGGATCAGTTGTTTTTGTGTTATGTAAGGAGGAGGAAAAAAGAAAATGAGCTGTTTATTCCTAAGCCATAAATTTAAGATTATCGTATTATACCAAATGACAGAATTTCCAAACCTCAAAACTTAGAGTTATATTTTCATGAACCATTATCTGTAGCCACTCAAAACTAAATATATTTAAATATTAAATAATTTGCTTTGCCCAGTTATATTTAAAATATACAAAGTTATTTTATTCACTGTGTCAGCAGTGAATTCTAGTTGAACTGTGAAAATGGTATTGTTAAACAAAAGATTTTTCTTTTTAAATAACTTTTTCCTGATTATAAAGAATATATGTGCAGTATAAAAATTACAGTATATACAGTAGAGTAAAAACAAAAAAATATAAATCACCAAAACCCCCATAATCCTATCATGCAGAGGTAACCACCATTAATATTTTGTTGTATTTCTTTATAATGGATGTGTATCCACACACCTCCCAAAATACCCATTATATATAAATGCATATTAATGCTTTATTATAGAAAATTTAAAACATAAAAAAAGTAGGTAGAAAGCATAATGAGTCCCACGTACTCATCAACCCATCAATACCCTCTTTCTCTTCCCTACTCATTTTATTTTAAAGCAAATATCAGAAATTATATCGTCTTTTTTGTTTGTATTTGTCTTTGTTTTTTTAAAGATTTATTTATTTATTTTGGGGGGGGAGGGGCAGAGGGAGAAAGAGAATCTCAAGCAGTCTTCTGGAAGCTAAGCGAGGAGATCATGACCCTGAGCCGAAATCAAGAGTCAGATGCCCAACCCATGAGCCACCTAGGCACCCCTGTTTTTGTTTTTTTGGGGGGGGGACAGAAAGAAGGAGGGGGAAAGAGAGAATTTTAAGCAGACTCCATGTCCAGTGCGGAGCCTGCTGTGGGGCTCGATCTCACAACCCTGATATCATGACCTGAGCTGAAATCAAGAGTCCAATGCTTAACTGACTGAGCCACCCAGGCACCCCAGAAATTGTATCATCTTAACCATAAATATTCCAATTTGGATCTTTAAAAGATAAGGTCTTAAAAAAAAAAACATAACCACTATCACATCTAAACTAATTAACAATAATATTTTAATAATATGAAGTATTCAGTGTTCAAATTTCCAATTGTTTCATAAGTATTATAATTTATTTTCATAGTTTGTTTGAAGCAGGATCCAAATGAAGTTCCCATACTGAGATTGGTTGATATGTCTACTACATCTCTTTAAACATATATGGGTTTCCACTCTAATATTTCCTTGCAACTTATTTGTTGAAGAAACCAAGCTATAGAACTTGATTTTTCACATTGCATCCCCATAGTATAGTTTAACATCTCTTATATCCTGTGCATTTCCTACAACCATCCGCAAGCTTTATCAGATTCCGTTTTTTGGTTTTTGTGGTTTTTGTTTTTGTTTCTTTTTTTCAAAACTGCTTCATAGGTAGCGGTGTGTTTTGCCATGGGGGGTGGGGCATAATGTGTAATACTCTCTTCTTTTATGTTATCTAGAATCACTGGTTTATTAAGAATTGCAAAATAGAATTGAATTTAAATAAAACAAAAATCTTTTTAAAAGAATTGCAAAATAGTAATATTTTAATCTTATTATTCTTTGAGTTGATTTTCTGTGTTTTAAAGTTATTCAAAATAATTTCTCTGTGTGCCACAAATTGGATACAAAATTAGGTTTTTTAAAAAAAATTAGGAATTGGATTTTTAAAAATTAGTATTTTCATAATTATGTAAAATATTTACGTGATTCCAAAGTCAAGTCTACAAAACAAGATAAACAAGTCGTTTCTATCACCATCCCTTCTACTTCATTCCTTTCCCCCTTTTATAGGTAACTATTATTTTGTGATGTTTATCCTTCCACTGTTTATTCTTTAATTCAAGCAAATATATACACACAGTAATTTGACTACATATCCCTAGTGGGATATTTCCTAAGGACAAAAAGGACTGCAAAAACATTTTTTAACCATTTTTGGTAATCATATGGTTGGTGGCAGTGTCGATATCGCTGTTCTGGGTAATATGGGATAAGCAAATACTGATTATGGGATCTTCTAATTCTATCATGTTCAGTGTCCTTGAGAATCAGGATTCACAGCATGGGAGGAAGGAAATCGAGATGTAAAAGAAGAGGTTAGGTAAAAACCTTGTAGTTCTGAGTTTGAATTAGAAGTTAGTGATATAAGGTGCACTGGCTGGCTCAGTTGGTAGAACATGTGGCTCTTGATCTTGGGGTCATGAGTTCAAGCCTCACGTTGGGCGTAGCCATTTCTTAAAAAATTTTTTTTTAATGTTTATATTTACATATATTTCTTAGCTCCTCTGTTCACTGAAAAGACCTAGAAATAGTGATTAAGGCAGTAGCAATGAGCACCATTGGTATCTATATTAGATCTGGCTGAGGCAGGAAAAATGTCTACACACATATACATATATATCATAAATACATATAGTCATGTATACATATATTTAATGTATGTGTGACATCAGTTATTTAGCTATTCTTCTATTTCTGGACATTTAGATTGTTTCCAGTTCTTTGCAGTTATATACGATACTGCAACAAAGAATTTATGCACGCCTTATTTTTTTAGTACAAATTCCTGTAAGTGGAATTACCCGGCCAGAGGGTAGGAACATATTTAAGCTCTTGATTAGTATTGTCAAATCGCCTCTAGAAAGGTTATACCAGGTTACACACCAAGCGGCAGCGCGGGAGAGTGACTGCTTCATCCCATTAATAGTTATTGACATTTTAGACATTTATATTGATAGGTTTCTGCCAATATGATCTAAGTCAGGTAGAGTCACTCCTTTCTTTTTGTTTTTTCCTCTTTGATTTTCTTAGAAAGAGACTTTAAGAATACCACATGGAAAAATTACACTGATGTAATGTTTTTGTGAAGTTAACAACTGTGTATCAACAGACCGAATGGTCTTATCAAACTATGTGTATTACTTATAATTAATGTGTGAGCTTGCTAACACTTTAGTTGCAAACAAACATATCATGAATGTATTGATACTGATTTTTATTGCTTTTTGGTAATTTGGTAGCCACTTTTTGAAATTCCTGGGGTTCTTAATTATAACCCTACCTTTGCAGAACTCATTATATATGTGGAACTATTTCTCAGACATAGTTTACAAAGTTAACTAGCTTTGCAAACACTTCTTACATATACCTTCTATATGCAATTTCATATGAATATCTTTAAACAAAAAAAGTAGATTATGGATAAAAATCATAGACGGTTAAAACTAGAGGGATCTTAAAGATCATCTGTATGGTCTAGCTTCTTTACTTGATACCTTGAGAAACCAAAGCAAAGGGCATTGCATAACCCCCCTGAGGTTATATAGCTAGTTTGTGACAGTGTGAGATAAAAATCCCAATCTGATTCAATATTGTGTCCTCTCCGTGTAACTTCCTAGTATTAGCAAAACTTGAAGGCAATATGTAAAAAATAAAAATAACTGTTGTGTTAGGGAAATGAGATTTGGGGTACTTTCCTTTGAAATTCTATTGTGATGCTACCTTAAAAAAAAAAAAAACCTATGGAAAATAGATCAACAACTGCATTATAAAAATCAAGTAAAAGATCACTTCTGTTATTTAAAAGCTAGAAATAAATTATTCTAATAGAGATATATAGCAATCAAAATATATAGCATCTGAATGATATATATACACACATACATTCTACATACACACACATACATACATACACTATTGCAAGCACTTTGTTGACATTATCTCATTGAATTCTAACAATAATCTCAAACACAGAGAAGTTATGTGACTTGCCCAGGTAATGTCATGAGTGTCAGTCAGGAGTTGAACCAAGGCAGTCATAGACACAGTGGATTGTTCAAAGTTTCAAGCCTTGATGGTCAGTTTCATTGCTATGGAGGGTTACTATGATTGTCGGACTCTCCCGAACTCTCTCTCTACAGGGTCAAAGCTTCCACTTTAGAAATCCATTCATTTGAATAATTAATGATGGAATTCCTCAGAGCAAAAAATTTTAGGGACAGTGCTTCTAAACCCCTCATTGCCCATTTGCTAACTATGTGACTTTCCATTCCTTGTCAATAACATAGTTTTTTGGAGGATTAAATAAGATAAATTGTATCCATTTTTTAGCAGAACACCTGGCACACAATAAATATTCAATAACAATCACTGCTATCATCAGCATCATTGTCATCATCAGTATTATTAATATCATTATCAACAGCGTCACCATTATTATTTCTTTCCAATTAATCCCTTTTTAAATTAAAAAAATTGTGGAAGGAGTAATACATCAACCAAGGGGCTGGGGACTCATCAGTTGTTTTTTCCTGACAGGAGAGGTAGCAAAGAGGTAGTAAAGAGAGATATTGAAAAGAGCAATGAGGGGACCCCAAAGGCAACTCAGAACAGAGTTTTACCCCAAATTAGTTGGGATATATTTACAGAACAGTTCATTTTAAGTCCAGTGCTCTTACAAGGGATCCTTTAATTTTTATCAGGTTTCCAGAGGACCTATTAGGGAATGAGGAAGGGCACTGTTCTCAGGCCATGGACACAGACCGTCCTGTCTCTGCCCAAGGAATCCCATATACCATGGCCACCTGCCTGTCCATGCAGTGGTGGAAGTGGGCAAACAACCCTCAGCAAACGCTCTGTTTACTGTGCCTGGAAACAGGCCTTTTGCCATGGAAAAATTTCTCATTGTACCCATAGGTACAGGACACACATTGCACAATATGAATGATCCTATTAAGACTTCTCGCTAACCTGTGTACATGCTGTGCTTCAAGACTAGGGCTGAGTGCCATTTCTAGGCGTCATTCCACTTTTTACTCATGGACAACGTCTAAAGGGGGCCTGTAGGAGCATCCTCTAGAATCCTTGTCTGGTCACAGAGCCTGAAGTCTAACTGCTTTCTGCTTCTGTCCTCTCCCTCTGATCCATGTACACTCTTTAATTTCCAGTATTTTATTTCTCACTTTTTGTTGTTATGAAATGAACATAAGTACATGGTAAAAGATGAAATGGTGCAAAGGGATATTCAGTGAAAGGGACAACTACTCCTATCCTGATCCCCAGGGCCCCTGTCCAGAAGGAACTACCATCTGTTCACTCATTCCGGAAACATGGTGGAGTCCCTTCTTTGTGGCAGCCACTGCTCTGGGCACTTAGGGCTGGGGAGCAAACAGACGGATAAGATCTCTGCCTTCTGGTAAGAGTTGAAGGGGCACAAAGAAGATACATAAGCAAATTATCATTTTGTATATCCGAACACAATACATGTTACAGACAGAAACAAGCAAGGGAGGGGGACAGTGATCAGAGCCGCTGAGGTGATGTTTGAACACAGCACTGAAGGAAGATTGAGTTGGTGCTATTTGTGGGGAAAGAGCGTTCCAGACACAGAGAAAGCACATTCAAGCACGTCTGGCATGCTGTGGGGACAGGGTTTTAAGTACATTTTTACAATTTTTATTTATAAAACACTTATAAAGTATCTACCACAGCCAGGCATTCTTATGAGTACTTTATATATGTTAACTCTCTTAATCCTTGCAACAAGCCTGGGCACTCTTCTCATTCCACTGCAAAGGCAACATGAAACACGAAAGAGTTAGGAAAGTTGCCCCAAATCACAAATCAGTGAGTAGTCAGACCGAGACTTTCACAGAGGCTGTGTGGTCCTGAGCCCGTGTCTTAACTGCTGCACTCCGCCACACAGTAGGGCAGGTGTCTCTGGAGAGCTGTGGGGCAAAATGGGAGCCGTGAGACAGCCTGGAACAGAGGAACCCGTACACCCTTTCAGAAAATTCTGACACACGTACGTGCGTTTATGTTTATGAATATGTGTATACACATGTGTATCCTTTAGGTCTGTGTCCTCTTAGTTAACATGCTTAATGGTAAACTGTCAAACAATTTTAATTGATGGAGAGGAAAGAAAGATTTGATATTACGTCTTTAGTTAAAGATGATATCCCATTAAGTAATATTTTGGGCATGAGTGATTTCTTCTATTTTAAAGTCTAATAATACTTCTCTATTCTGAGGTTCTGGCATACTTGTTTGTTTGATCAATGCTTCCCAAGATACCAAATCGACTTTTTTTTTTTTTTAACAACTCGGTGGTTTCTTATATAGTCAAAATGTACAACCATTGCCAATATCTAATTCCAGAACTTTCCCATCACTCCAGAAAGAAACTCCATACCTTTTAGCAGTCACTCCCAATTCTCCCCTCCCCACAGCCCCTGAAAATCACTAATCTATTTTCTGTCTCTATGCATTTTCCCACTGTGGGCATTTCAGATAATGGAATCATGCAAAAAATTCAGACTTCTTTTACTTAGCACAATGTTTTCAGGATCCATTCATGCGTGTAGTATGTATCAGGCCTTCATCCTTTTTTATGGTTGAAAAATATTTCATTGCATGCATATACTACATTTTGTTTACTTATTCATGAGTTGATGGACATTTGGGTTGTTTCTACTTCTTAGCCTTCTTGAATAATGCTGCTATGTACATTTGTGTACAAGTTTTTGTGTGAATACATGTTTTATAATTCTCTTGGGTACACCTAGTGGAATTGCTGGGTTCTTTGGTAACTATGTTTAACTTATCAAATCAACTTTGAACACAGCGTATTGCATACCACCTCGCTACTTGTAAGGGAAAAAATATAAGAGCAGATGGTTGCATTAGCAAGTGTCCTGTCCTATCCCATTTTTTTTAAGATTTTATTTATTTATGTGAGAGAGAGACAGAGATAGCAAGAGAGAGCATGAGCAAGGAGGAGAGGGAGAAGCAGGCTCCCCGATGACAGGGAGGCCAATGTGGGGCTCGATCCCAGGACTCTGGGATCATGACCCGAGTCAAAGGCAGACGCCTAACCAACTGAGCCACCCAGGGCCCCTATCCTGTCCTATTTCTATGAGAAGGTAGCAGATGAGTGGTGGTACCTATTTCTTGGGGTTTAATGTGTCAGTACCTGAAAATCATTGGCATTCACTGGGTATATTCTCCATGCAGATCCCACTTATTGTGGCCCCCTCCATATAACAAGATAGAGAGTGACCATGAGGAAGCTGCCCTTGGAGTAAATGGAGGGCTCAGTCTTGAGTAACCCAGTCTCTCCAGGTACCCCTAATGGCACCATAGACGAGTCCATCTGGAAAAGCAAAGGCTTTGAGAAGATCACACTGTTCTCTAAGAATAATATTAACAATAAAAATCGAAGCCCCAACTTTGTAGCATTCACCAGAGGCCTTGGGTAGTGCTAAATGCTTTATAACCTTTTTCTAGACCTATCATTTACTGGTAGCCACTTGAAATGTGGCTAATTTGAGTTGAGGTAAACGATATGTGCAAAATACACATTAGATTTCAAAGACTTAGTACAAAAAAGAGAATGTAGAATATCCCACTAATTTTTTAACACGTTGAAATGATATTTTGGATATGTTAAGTAAAATACATTACTAAAATTAATTTCACCTGTGTCTTTTTACTTTTCTTAATGGGAGTACTAGAAAATTTTAAAGTACGTATATGACTCATATTTGCAGAGTCAAATTATATTTCTATCAGACAGCACTTGTTCTAGACTATTCTTCACAGTCATTTGATTGGCTGGATGGTATTATCATCCTCACACTATGGGTGAGGAAAGTGAGGTTTAGAGAGCTTAAGTCAATTGCCTGTGATCACACAGCTGTGGCTTCAGCACAACTCTGTCTCCAAGCCTGAATTCTTACCCGTTGCTCTGTGCTGTCTCCCCATGGCCCAGAAATATAACCCCTGTGATACAGAAATGGTTATGATCATTAGCTATGGCAAAAAGCTGTCTTCACATCTCCCTGTTGAGCGCAAGAAGAAAACTGTCCATGTCGTTCTATAAGGTAGAATTCAGGTTATAGCTGGGGGAAATTGCTTATTGGAAAGTTTCTTAAATGCTAACTCTTTGTAACGGTTTGGGGCTTACTCACCAAGGATAGGAGGTAGATGAAACTACTTCACAGGTTACTTTCATTTCTATGATCCCGTATTACAATTTTCTTCAGATTCCCACGTCAGTCACTGCCGTAACAGAGTGAGACGGAGTGAGCTGAATTAGTGCTTTTCTGTTTCATCCTTTTCCCCCCTGTAAAACCTAAGGCTTTAATTTCATTCCATTTCATTTGAATTTGTGAAAACCTCAATGGGACGTTTTTCGTAGCAATGCTGACCTCTTCCGAGTTGCAATGGAGAGAAGGCAGCAACTATTTAGGAGGGAAAGAGTTATTCCATTTCCTTTTTTCCTCCCTGCTACCATAAACCATTCTCTAAAATATGTGTGTCTTAATTCAGTCAGGTCTGCTTTTCCCCAAGGTATCAGCATTCATCACTCAAAAAGAATTCTCATATGTGCATATTAATGCTAGCTATTACCCTATTTTAAATAATGTAACTTAATTTTATGATCACTTTACATATACTTATATATAACATGTATGGAAGTATAATTTACTCATTTAACTTCAAATACCAAAGGGGAAGCCCACCTGAGAACACTAGTTCCTTGAGCTATTTTTCCATGATGGGGAGGATTGGGATAATTGGGAATCGTACTTTGCCTCAGGGTCTCATCCCAAATGTTTAAGCCCTCTCATATTCATAGGAGCTAGAAATGTTGCTTCCAGCTGTTAAACCAAATCACACCCACTTTATTTCTTTTCTCCCCCAGACCACAAATTTAGAGCATACCAAGAAACATGGCAACTTGGCTCCTAAAAGATTAAGGGCAGCTCAAAAATCAAACTCTAAGAAGCTAAAAAAATTCTAAACATGTATGTGTCATGTTTTATAATTTTTATTTTTAATGTCAAAGTCAATTTTTTTAAAGATTTTATGTTGAAGTAATTTCTACACCCAACATGGGGCTCAAACTTACAACCCCGAGATCAAGAGTCACATGTTCTACCAATTAAGTCAGCCAGGCACCCCCAAAGTCAAATTTTTAGTGCCCCTACATTAGGTTCACTTTAACTTAAATAGCTGCATGGGAGATAAATTCCACCATTTAATTTTGTTTAGTCATCCTTCCTTAAAATTCCTTAGTGTTTTCAAATGTACTTCAGATGAGATGACAATGAACCACAGAGAGAAGAACTCAGAAAGAATGGTATTGGGAACGATGCATGGAGCTGAGAATCAGATGACCTGAATCCTGGTTCTGTTTCAACAACAAATTAGCAACAAAACCTCAGGGGAATTTAAATTCCATATTTACTGGATACTTACTATCTTCAAGGCATTGTAGTAAGTGCTCTATGAAACACAAAGATAAACAAGACCGTGGATCCTCAAGGAACTTATCACCAGGTAGGAAAGAAGGCATACTCACAAAACTGGTATAATGTGGTACAGAACGTGTGGGTAATGAAGGAGAGCTTATGGGAACAAAGAAAAAAAGAAGCATAATTCCAGCCAGGAAGATTGGGAATGACTTTGTGAAGAAGGTGACATGTGAGGTGGTCCTAGAAGTATGGGTAGGATTTCTGGGTGGGGCTGGAGGGGAAAGTGAGACAATGTAAGCAGAGGTATATGGTAAGAAAGTGCACAGCTGGTTTGGGAAACTTGTTAGACAGGAAGGCACAGTTAATTCTGAATAATAATGGGAGATAAGTTCTGACTGCTCCATTAGAATCAGATTGTGGTAGAGCTTGAATTCCGTTCCGAAGAATTTAGACTTTATTAGAGGAGGGGGCAGCAAAGATAAAGGGTGGACCCATAAATGATCAGCTTTGCTAGGATGATTGTTCTGACAGCACTGAGTGGTAGAAGTGGTGAACAGGAATATAAAAGGTGGGGAGATCAGTTAGATCGTGGTAGGGTTTAGACAATGGGAATGGATAAAGAAGGCAAATGCCAGAGACAAATGCATTTCAGAGGGAGAATTGACAGGGCTTGGTGAGGATTGGTTTTGAGATGCAAAAAAATGACTGAGGTTTTGAGCATTGATGAATCAGAGGATGGAGATGCTGAGCATGTAGGAGGTTTGCTGGGAAAGAGGCTGAATTTGGTTTTGAGCATATTTCATCTATTCTGAACATATTGGCTAATCATATGAAACACAAGTCAATTCCTGACTCCCCTCTTTCCAAAACCCTTCAATGTCTCCCCACCCCACTCAAAATAAAAGAAAGTCCTTACAATGGCTGATAAAGCCTTACATGTCCTGGTTGCCCACTTTCCCTTTGATCTCCTCTCTTCCCACACACCCCTGTTCTCAGCACCGAGAGCCACACTGGCCCTCTTGCTCTTCCTCCAGGACTGCCTAACATATATCTGCCTTAGGGCCTTTCTTGGTGTTTTCTCTGCCTGAAAGCACCTTTCCTCAGATGATTCTTATACCTTGCTCCCTCTCTTCCTTCAGCTCTTACTCAAATGGCATCTTTTTAGAAAGGCCCTTCCTGATCATTCCATATAAAACAGTAACCATCAATCCTCCCTTGTCCCTTTCCCTCTCCCCAGTTTGCTTTTCTCCACAGTACTTATCACCATCCAATATACTCAGTATTTACTTGTTTATTATCACACCCTGGAAACTGAAACTGCAAAAAAAAAAAAAATATATATATATATATATATATATAATGTAATAGTCCAATATTTTCAAGGGTTCAATGAGGTTTGTTACTCTCGCACATCATTCTTGGGACTATACATTGATATAATCCCTTTGAAAAGCAATTTGGCAGTATATATAAAAAGTCATAAACTGTTGGTGTCCTGGAACATTTTATGTTTTGAAAATTCTGAAAATCAATTCTAAGAAGATAATCTAAAATATGGAAGAGAAAATATACAGGAAAATATGTATCAATGTGATATTTATAATATCAAGAAATTAGAAAGATTCTAAACATCTAACAATATAAGTAAATTACTATCATTTATTTAATAATATATTATTCACTTATTAAAAGGATAGTTATGAAAACCTGGTTAGCAACAAGGAAAATGCTTATGAGACCGTTATATTTAAAAGCACAGAATTCACAATTGTATACAGTTATGATTTCAGTTATCTTTAAATATGCATACAGAAAATCTAAGAGGAAATAAATTCAAATGCTGGTATTAAATGCATTAGGCTGATGGGATTCTAGGCAGCTTATTTTCTCTAAATCTTTCAGATTTGCTGTATTTGTTATATCCTTTCTGTGATGTGGTTATTTTATCTTTAAAGCAATAACTTTTTTAATCATCAAAACAAACTGCTGGGGGGGGTGGTGCCTGGATGGCTCAGTCAGTTAAGCATCCAACTCTTGATTTCGGCTCAGGTCACGATCTCAGGGTTGTGGGATTGAGCCCCGCATCAGGCTCCTTGCTGGGCGTGGATCCTGCTTAAGATTCTCTCTCTCTCCTTCTGCCCCTCCCTGACCCCCCTCTCCTTCCCTCTCTAAAAGAAAGAAAGAAAGAAAGAAAGAAAGAAGGAAAGAGAAAGAAAGAAAGAAACTGCTGCTACAACTCAGCTCACTCTCTAGACTGCATCTTTGGGTACCAATGGAAAGTGTGAGTTTCCAGGCCAATGGATGCCACCTTTAGGACTGAGGGCTACTGACACCAATGACTGGTCCTACAGCTCATTCGTCCCCCAAGTCTTAGCTCCCCCACCTCGTCATTCCTAACTTCTTCCTCTTCTCCACTTGCTTGCATAATTTTAGGCTGTGTCCTCCTGTTTGTGATGGTCACAAGCACGAAACAATGAAGGCTGAAAGAGCACAACTTGCTCATGCATCATGACAATATTTATATGCATGCACTGAGGCTAAACTGCCTCATCCATGTCTCCTTTTACTTTTTCGTTTTTTCTTATTTTAGCCACCCCTTCCCTCATTGGCTGACATTCAGGATTTCCCACTTGCTCTTCTTCACAGTGCTTATCATCATCTGATATATTATATATTTACTATTTTATCATCACAACTTAGAAACTGAAGCGGTTAAAAAGAAAAAGGAAGGGGTGCCTGGGTGGCTCAGTCAGTTAAGCAGCTGCCTTCGGCTCAGGTCATGATCCCAGGGTCCTGGAATCGAGCCCCATATTAGGCTCCCTGCTCAACAGAGAGCCTGCTTCTCCCTCTCCCTCTGCCTCTTCCCCTGCTTGTGCTCTCTGTCAGATAAATGAGTGAAATCTTAAAAAAAAAAAGGAAATGACCCAATATCTACCTCCTGTACATTAAGCTCTTTCTATATATTACCTCACTTTATCCTCTCAAGCCAGCAAAACAAGTGTTAGTCACATTTAGGGATGAGGAAACTGGGGCTTTGGGAGGTTAGACAGTTTGCCCAGGTTCACTTACCTAGGAGGTTACCAAGTTGAAATTTATTTTTTTTTAAGATTTTATTTATTTATTTGAGAGAGAGAGAATGAGAGACAGAGAGCCCGAGAGGGAAGAGGGCAGAGGGAGAAGCAGACCCCCTGCTGAGCAGGGAGCCCGATGTGGGACTCGATCCCGGGACTCCAGGATCATGACCTGAGCCGAAGGCAGTCGCTTAACCAACTGAGCCACCCAGGTGCCCTCAAGTTGAAATTTAAACCCTTCTCTTTCTGACCTCAAATCCTATGCCCTTAGCCTGTACATGGATGAACACACATTAATTATTCAGATGGCCTCCGTTGATTTATGATATAGATATTGCCCAGGTGGAACAAACAATTGAATAACTGAATTATTCAACCTGAAACTCTCAATCGACTGGTGCTGAGTGTCTTTGTGTCAGAAGTAACTGGCTCATTGCTTCAGGTTTTTTCTGCATATGTCCCCAGTATGGACTCAATAACAGGGTGGGTCTCAATAACGATTTGAGACTAAAACCAGCAATCTGAAGTATTTTAACTATGTTGGTTATCTGCAGTAATCTTGGCATTTAGTTATTAACTAAAATAATTTTATCTGTTTTGATTAATGACCTCAGTTGAAGGATTCAGAAGCTCTCCTTTGAAACCAACAGCAACTCTTTTGATAAAACAAATTAGTTATTAAATATTACGTTAAATCCTTTCAATCGGTTATTTGGACTTAAGACTTGAAACTATTAATAGAAGACATATAAAGTGTCAAAAGGAATGTAAGAAGCAGTCATGACTAATACCATTTCAGAGGAAATTTCTAACAAAAAGAGATTTTTCGGGCGCCTGGGTGGCTCAGTTGGTTAAACGACTGCCTTCGGCTCAGGTCATGATCCTGGAGTCCCTGGATCGAGTCCCACATTGGGCTCCCTGCTCGGCAGGGAGTCTGCTTCTCCCTCTGACCCTCCCGACCCTCCCCCTTCTCATGTGCTCTCTCTTTCTCTCAAATAAATAAATAAAGTCTTTAAAAAAAAAAAGATTTTTCCATTTAATAATCCAATTATTTCAAGCATCACTTTAATAAAGATTCTAAGCAAATTCGTTGTAATGAGACTGAAGGGGCTGAATAGAATTTTCCAAGAAATATTGCTCATAACATTCACCATTAAAACAGCTCAACAGTGTTCTTTCTTGTCTGCCTTCTTTGGCTGAAGTCCCTTGTAGAAAAACCTTTCAGCTCCTGACACAGACGTGAGAAGCCATAACGTAATCATCCTCATCATAGCTAACATTTTTGAGTACTTACTATGAATCAGATTTTGCTACATACTGCACCTGATTATCTCATTTTAATGCTCAGAAGCCAACAGGGTAGGCTCTGTTGTTATACTCATTTTATAGATAGATAAAGAAACTGAGGCATAGAAGTATTTAGTGACTTACTCAAGAGACAGCATTTAAAATGAAACACAAGATATGTTATATTGGTTGTTTTGCCTTCTCTAGGATCTGAGAAAATAACATTTTTTAAAGGAAACACCAAGTTTGACTTTATGGTTTTTATGTTAAAAGGGAAAGTGAATGACTTTTTGAATTGCTGCAACTGTTATGCCGGTGATTAATTCCACTGGAGAAGTGGTTCCATGAGAGCTGAAATTTTAGATCTAAAAGTCTGAGAGTGCGTTTTCCTTGGATCATCTGTGCATTCCTCATGACCCTGTGCTCCATCAGCCTGTGCTGTAAACTTCCCTTCACTGTAAGAATGTTTTTCTCTCTGAGGGTTTTTAACTGGTGGAGCTGTCCTTGGTCTGAGAGGTCCCAGAAGAAAAGTTTTGCCTGGGCGCTCTGACCTGACACAGAATTGCTGTACTTCTCAGCTGATGTGTAGAAATCTGCCAACCCACCATGTAGAACAGATTGGGAGAATTCTTAGGAGAGGCTATGGAAACTCTGAAGGACACATTACCGTACATTTCTGTGTTTCTCTCCATTTAAGCAGAGCTTTCCCACCTTAGATCAGGAAATGGAGAACCTGGAGTTCACTCACTCAGTAAACTAGTTTTGAATACCTATTCTGTGCGTAATACAGTTTTAAACACCACAGAAAATAAAGATAAGCTCCTGCCCTCAAACACTTTACATACCAGTGATAAGACTCTCACACAACAGTTAAAGAACTCAACATCATAGAGATGGATCAGAAGCCAATGGAGTGCCATAGATATCAAGAGTGAGAGGTTCAAGGCAGGGTAATGGAGGCGGAGGGAGAATGCTAAAGCAGTGAATGGGTCCTCAGGTGAGAGAGGAAATGTAATACAGGCCTTGAAGAGGAGGAAACTAGCCACAGAACAGAGTGTATAGTTCAACTCTACTTACTTAAAAAGGAAATAAACAAAAACTGTATTTGTAATATTAAATGCAGAGAGAAAGAGTTGGAAGGGTAGCTAGCAAATTGGGAGGGGAGGAGTGCCATTGGCAGATGGTGGGGAGTAGAGGGAAGGGCTAGAATCCATAGGGACTTTCAGTTTTTACTGTATATATACTTCTATATTGTTTGAATAGTTTTCCAAAGAGAATGTGGCCATGCATTACTTTGTGTGACTAAAAAGTACAAAATGTACAAAAAGAATGAGTAAGAGTTGGGATTGTAGAACAAAAAGAAAATATTCTAGGTGAGAGGAACAGCTTGAGTCAATGTCCAAAGGTGGAAATGTACAGGATATGTTTGGGGAAGAGTGAGGACATTAGTGGGACCCGCACAAAAGGGATGTAGTAGAAGTGCAAATTGGGGCCAGTGGAGAAAGGCTATGAAGGCAAGGCCTAGGAGCTTGAGCCTGTCACCCTTGGCCAGAAGCCATGAAGAGTCTTAGAAGGATTTGGTTCAGGGCTGATTAATCTAGCTGCACAAGGATTCATTTATTAGTGCTCATACTTGAAGACCCAGCAAAGTTAGATGATATGAATTCAAATTTACCTATCTTGCACACCATGAAAGCCAATGGAAATGTCTCCTGTTCTCACTGTAGGAAGAAAGGCTCTGACTTATGCAAACCTGTTTTTAGAGTTTTCAGGAACCACCAAAAGATGGAAATGCTGTCAAATGCAATTGGGGAGCAGCCACGTATACCTGATCCACAGTATTAATTTCACCATAAATCTTTGTGTAATATTTGACATCTATGATGAATAATTCAAATGTATGAGGGAAATTTCGATCCCTAGCCTATGAGAAATGATGAATCAAATGTGTAAAATTTGAGTAAAAATTACTTGATTCTAAAAATGAAATCAGATGTATTCTGTAATACAGTATGTGTTTTAGCTCATTTGTCTTTTCCTTGGGTGAATTGGTGAAATCAATATTTTCTTTAACCTCCTGTTTATGATTATACAACTATTCAAACACTATATGTGTACACATTATATTTTATTCACACACACACACACACACTCATACAACAGACACAATGTAACAAAAATCTATAGCTACCTGGGAGTGGGGTAGTAACACTCCTACAAGCCAATCTTGAAGGAACATTAAATCTAATATGAGGAAAAATACTGTAGCTAGTTGAATCTTGAGTCATGCATTGTGACTCATTGTAAATGACTGGATTGTGAGTGAGATATTGACCAGCAAGTGGAAGAGAGACACAGCAGAGTCCCAGAATGATGATGCCTGTTAGGTTTGTAAAAAAACGTGGTCGCCTACTGCAAATTATCTTGTAACCAGAAGTCAAGTTTGAAGAAGAAACTGACAATTAAATTTCACTTTCACTTTTCACTTTTCTTCTTGTTCAAACTTTAAAGACTTTTAATCCCCATCTTTCCCCCCCACAACCCCCCCCCACTCGATCTGTCCTTTTCCTGAGGCAGATGGAGTTCTTAATAGGCATAACTGAGTTCCCTGCCTTGTGAAGGGAAAACAACAGGGGACAAGACGGATTCAAAAAAGCTTTACAAATTACGTGGAAAGAAAGATTGCTGGTTTCGTATGATGCATTTTCCTCAGAGCCCCTTCTCTGTTCTTCTTAATCCTTCTTTATCCTTTAAAATTACTTTGTGGCGTGTCTTCCCATCACGAGGATGAGGGCAGCATGAGACATCTAACCTCAGTGTGTTGGGAGAAGGCAGGAATGCAAGATGATCCTGTGCCTTAGGTGATTAGATAGACTCATACAAATTTTAGGAAGACAGTTTGGAGAATGATTTAAAAAAAAAAATCTCCTTTAAAAAAAATCTAGACCAGAAAAAAATTCCTCTAATCATTTTAATGTAGTTCTTAACACTGATTTAATCAATTCAATCTGGTAAATATGTACTACTATCTACCAAGTTGAATAAAAAACAATTCATGTAGTCCTGATAGCATTGTGCTAATCAGCAGGATTATAGAAGTACAGAATCTTCACTTCTAGTACGGTTTGGACAGGGGAAGTCTGATTTCTGCCTCTCTCCTCTCTGTTTCAGTCTCTCTGTCTTCCTCCCTGATAAATGGGTGCCCTATATGTATCTTCACTTGGGATGCAATGCATTGTTTGAATTGTATCTGAGTAAGTCTGAAACCCCACAATTGGAGAAAAAAACCTTCTTCCTGAATTTGATGTTCTCTAATACACAGAAAGAATATGGAGCCTCTGTGAATGACAACAGCTTAGACAGATGCTGAGAAAGGATATTTATTTATGTGTGCAGAAGTGAGTGAGAAGGTCATTCTAAGCAGAAAGGTGGGAGCCGATTTTGTAGTCACACAAAACTTTGTAAAGAGAGGAATGAATAGGATTGGTGAAGAACTGATACACCAAGATAATGCTGAGAGAAATTAGGAACAGCTAGAGAGTTAGGATATATTTTGGAGAAAAAAATAAAAACCACCCTGAATTTATCTACTTGTTCATCAATATGTTTGAGGTGAAACATATGAAATATGCAAAAACATAAATATCACTCTGCTGATGATATTGCAGATCCCCCAAAGCAAAGGAACACATGCCCCATTCATTCCCTGTTGACGTCAGATAGTTTATCAAGTGTTTGTGACCTAAAATGAGTGGGGGAAACTTACTATCTTTAGTTCATTTCTGCTTTCCCTCTAAGTTCAGGGATAAAACTTCAATGTGTTTATAGAGCTAATATTTTATTACATTTAATTTTATTAAAAATATATAAACATATTGAATACTTATAATTTATAACATAGCCTATATATTTATAATTTACTTATATGAAATAATGTGTTTCTTTGAGGGGGGAGGGAGGGGTAGAGGGGGAGGAAGAGAGAGAGAATCTTAAGCAGGCTCCATGCCAGCTCAGAGCCTGATGTGGGGCTCAATCTCACAACCCGGAGATCATGACCTAAGCCAAAACCGAGGGTTGGATGCTTAACTGACTGAGCCACCCAGCCGCCCTTATATGGAATAATAATTAAAATATACAATTAATAGTATCCTCAGAGTCATATATTTTCATATATTAAAGTGTTCGCTCATGGGGCGCCTGGGTAGCTCAGTTGTTAAGCATCTGCCTTCGGCTCAGGTCATGATCCCAGGGTCCTGGGATGGAGCCCCGGGCTTCCTGCTCGGCAGGGAGCCTGCTCCTCCCTCTCTCACTCCCCCTGCTTGTGTTCCCTCTCTGGCTGTCTCTCTCTCTGTCAAATAAATAGATTAAAAAAAAAAATCTTTAAAGTGCTTGCTCATGAAAATACTTTCTTTATGTTAAAATATTTTAAGTACTTCAGTGTTCTGCTTTTGTGATACTAAGAAATGTTGGTTTTTTTTTAAGATTTATATTAAGTGTTTTTCTCTTTTTTCTAACCAACAGCTAAATTTAGAGGTCCTGTCTTATGTCACAAATGAGCCTTGTTGGTACAAAAAAGTTTATATTTTGAGGGGCTATGGAGACTTCTTGTCCTTTAAGCCTTATTTACAAAGTTTTTCTGAATTGTTTTTTAATGTCCCTCATATAAGCTTGCCAGCAATAAGCAAAAATAAAGCTGGGACTGTGTCAAAAAATTCACTGGCCCACATTCATCCTTTTTTCAGCAGAGTTTACTCAATAGTGTTCCCCATTCAGCTATATTGTGCCAGCCAGCGGAAACAGCTAGTTGTTGTCTGAAATGAAGAATAATTGGAAACATGGTTCCTGTTTCTTTTCCTGCAAGTAACAATTCATCCATTTAACATTCTTTTGGTGCTCTTGAATTCTGTGCTAGACAGCGTTGTGCTCACTGGTCAGTTGAGGCCAGTTTGAGAAATGTTAACCTCCTATTCCCGCTGCTGACCCTCCCACTGGGAAGTAGTGATGACCATCTGATGGCCTGGCACCTCCACCTAGAGTCAGTGACATGCGGCACCAGCAGCTTTGTGTAGGTAAATGGACATCACGCTGGAAAATGCTGGGCTGGGAGAGACAGTAGTAATTATAAAAGATAAAATTTCTAGCTATTATGATCCCAACTCTATAGATAAAGAAACGAAACCCAGGAAGGTTAAGTCACTTGCCCAAGGTCACTCTGCCAGCATGCTGTGGAGCAGAGTGTCTAGATGCAGGCGCCTTCCTTCTGTACCCTATATTACAATAGCTCTTGTCCTTTATGGCCAAGTATATGATTGGTTCTGTAAATATTCCATACACCTATAAAATGATTGCATGTTCTCTTTTTGTAAAGTGTAAATCTATTGTTTTTCTCCTCTATACTAATCACATACATAAACTCATATTTTCATGCATGTGTAATAAGCTTGTAAGTTATATTATAGTCTTCTGTATTCTTGCTTGTTTTTGATTTCATATTCTATCAAATTCTGAAAGAGCTGCATTAAAACCTACTACTATGGTTGTTATTTCATCAAATTCTGCATGTCTTTCTAGTGGGTTTTTTTTCTCTTCTTTTCTTTTTTAAAACTCTCTAGTGGTTCTGATTTTTAAAATTTTTATGCTATATTTTTTAGTGCGTAATAGCTGACAATTATTATATTTTCTTCAAGTTTATAGCTGTACCACAGGAAATTGAGCTGACTCCATGTAAAATGATACCAAAATAGTGGCTTAAATAAACAGAAATGTATTTTTCTCAAACATAAAAAATACCTGGTGGTAAAAAGTTGAGGGCTGGTATAGAGGCTCCATGGTCATCTGGAATGCAAGCTCCACTTGTCTTCCTGCTCTGATGCCTTTTAGTATCTGGTGTCTGTTCTCCAAGTCATGGTTGCAAAATGGCTTCTGCAGCTCCAGCCATCACATGTATATTCCAGTCATGAAGGTGGAAAAAGAAGGCAGAAAGGAGTAGCTTCCAGCTTAATTAGACATCTGCAGGCCCACCCACTAACGTCTGCTTACAACTTACTGTCTACCCCAGTTGTAAAAGAGGATAGGAAAATTAATTTGTTTTTATCTGTACACATTGCTGTGCCAAATTAAATTGAGGATTTGTTAGCAAGGGTGAAAAAGGGATGGGCATGGATGGCATAGGCATCTAGCAATCTCTGCCACTGTGCGCTTAATCATTCCATCCTCTTGTTCCTATTTAATGTTTTTGGCCTTGAATTTGATATTAATACTGTCACTCCTGGTTTTGGATTTGTCTGACATATATCTACCCAATCATTTATTTTCAAACTTTCTTTCTCACTTAGTTTGAAGTGAATTTCTTATACATAGCATAATTTTGTTTTTCAAATAATCTGAAAGTTTGTCTTTTGAAAGGGGAATTCAACTCATTCAATTTTTATGGTAATAGATATATTTATTTTTATTCTTTTTTTTTTATTCCTTACAATGCTTCATTGTTTGTTTGTTTTTTTCCCTTCCCCCCCCCCTTTCCTTAGGTTTACTGGCTTGATCTTATTTTAAGAGTTATTTCCCTCCCTTCTGTTAAGTTGAAAGTTTTCACATGAAGTGCTTAGGTCTCTTAAATAATTAAATGTTTTTGTTTTTTGTTTTTTGTTTTTTTCTGACTGAATAACCATATCCCTGTATCTCAGAGATTCATTGTGAATATACTAAGGAAGAAATGCAATGTATTTCTTCAAAAGTAGAGGAAGGTCATTGGCACCATGCAATAATTAAGGAAGTTTATTTTCCTCACTCCCTTCAACATCACACGTAGACAGCAATGAACTCAAGCAGAGCTGGAAATGAGCCCTGTTTCAACTGAACACCACTCCTGTGTGTAGCACTTTCCAGATTCCTTTCAGAGTCTAATTATTGAAGGAAAAAGAAAAGCTATTATCCTGGATTTTGAAAGTCCACATGGGAATGAATTATGATAAGCATTCATCCTTACATTTCTCCAAGTCTTCACTGAATGCAAAGCAAGTTCTCATGAGTGATAAAGCAAACAACAACAGTGAGTAAGACTGCAGTACATTCTGTGGCTGACTATTCCCATAGTATTGGTTTTAAAAGAAGTCTTAAAACCTTTTTCCATGGAAGGCTTGAGTTCTACAAAGTTTGTTATAGTTCTGTAAGGAACTTGCATATGAAATTTAGCTTTAGATTACTTGGTGAAATTATTAAGCCTTTCTTGATACTTTTACCTTTTCATGAATACATTACTTCTAAAAGGAGCTTTTTTTCTCTAGTTTGGCTTCAAATTATACCTTCCACTTCATGCCACAGCAGTATACTTGTTCCCAAGAGCAACTGAGGATCTTAAAATTAAGCGAATGATACAAGTGTTACCATCTAGGTAGGAATTTTGCTGTTTTATCATGGGGCACAATGTAAAAGAAGAAACCAAAGTTTTGCTAAAGCCACATAACTTCTACCCAACTTCATCATTCTAACTTACTTCTTTAGTTTTTAAATATATTTTTTAAAGATTTTATTTATTTATTTGACTGGGAGAGAGAGAACGAGCACAAGTAGTCAGAGCGGTAGGCAGAGGGAGAGGGACAAACAGACTCCCCGCTAAGCAGGGAGCCCGATGCGGGGCTCAATCCCAGGACCCTGGGATCATGACCTGAGCCAAAGGCAGATGCTTAACCGACTGAGCCACCCAGGCACCCCTAACTTACTTCTTTAAAAAAAATTATTATTATTTTAGATTCCCTGGGGGTATGATTTGGCTAGAAATTGGTATGCATTTTGATGAATCTTACCACAATAATTCCATACAGCAAACTATTTGTACTCTGCAAAAATTTTTATATATATCTAATAAATAATATATTCCATACAAGAAATGCTCGGCCTTGAAACATTTGGGTTATAATATTTGCCTTGGGACTGGCTCTCTCTCTTTTTAGGATCAAGAATGGAGTGACCCCTCATTCTGTCACTCGCTATTATATCATTGGGGCAAAGGGACAAAGACTCAGTTCTGTTGTTGGAAGTGACTCCTTTTCCATTATCACTATTTTCCTGCAACACTTTAGTCAAAAGGAGCAAGGCACTATGTCACAGGTAGAGAAAAATTAATAAAGTAATAAATTTAAAATGTCCCACCTTGTCCTCTCGCTAAGTATTTTCCCTCTAGTATGGACTATGTAAGAAGCTAGCCCCACTTCAGCCTCAAGAGAAGTGAGAGAGATACGAGAATGAAAAAGAAGAGTGTCTGACAAAAATACAATTATTTTAGGAAACTATAGATAAATAAACATGTTATGAGATTTGAATTAGCATGTAGTGTGAGTTTAATTTTATTGGCTACTAAATTGATTAAAATGAGGATTCACAAGATTGGCCCTATGTTGAAGCTGGATGACAGGTCCATAACGATGGACCTGTCATTTATACTATTCTTCTACCTTTGAGTATGTTTGAAACTTTCCGTAATGAATTTTAAAAAGAAAAGAAATAAGGTTTCCAAAAACTGTTCTGATCAGTTAATTCTGAAACACAGATTCCTCTTTATATGCCCATAAAAAAGGTATCATAAATATGTTCATTAATGGAGTTCACAATTGGTTTGGATTCAGTATATCAACAAAGTTCTTCAACCCTGTGTCTTAGTCCTGCAGTGGATACTCTGTGATCGAACCTGGAAAATAATAGACTCATCCAGCTTTCATGAGTTAAGTGAGGAAAAAAACCCTGTGACTAAATTTTATATCTTACAGAAGTATTTGAGGAATAACCATGTTTGAAAGGAGAGTTTTCTCATGAATTGTATAGAATTCTGGTACTACTAAGTCCTACTAAGAACAAGTAGGAAATAAAGATTATAAATAAATGAACCATTCTAAAAGTCTGTTTCATAGTGTCTTCTCTTTGTAAAATTTCAAATATAAGGTGCAGCTTCTTCATTTTCTTCTCAGCTGGCCTGGGCTTAGAGGGATGATCTGCCACTCTCATGTATCAAGTAAATGCTAGAATATAGAAATATACGTAATCCTTGCCTAGGGTACAGTTTGAGTGGGAAGATGCGACACAAGAAAGGCCGTGGAACTCTAGTGGGGTACAAATGCATTGGTGTCCAGGAGGCCTGTGTGATAGATGTGACCATGGCATGCTTGGTGACTTTTCTGGTTGGTTTGCTTAGATTTCAACCCAACTTTAACAATAGGGTGAAATGCACACTACACGGTATCAGGAAGATGTGGAGTGGCTTTGCCACTCAGATAAAATTAAATGCTGAGAAATAAAACCCCTAAAAACTGGATATAGGGAAGAAGGGAAGACAATATTTTATCATTACAAATCAATCAGATTTTTACTAAATGCCTCTTCTGATGATTGCTCACACTTTAAAGCTAGCAAATCTTGGTTTACAAAATACTTTCACATACATTATCTTACCTGATCCTCTCAACAAACCAGTGAGGTAAGTGGAGCACTCTTAAGATGAAGAAATCACATCTCAGAAATGTAAGTGCTTCCTGAAGGTCTTATACCAGCTAGATGGGGCCGGGGGCCCAGAAACCACCCAGATCTCCACACACCGTCCTGTGGTCATTCCCTGTTGACCACCCAGTATTATGCTTCTCTAGCCTGTGTTTGGTCCTGTGGGGGATTGAAAAGAAGTAAAGCCATGATCCCTGCCCTCAGCGAGTTTATGATCTAGATGGGAAGATATAAGTTTTACATAAGAAAGCAAGCAGAGAATTATTAAGCATTAAACTGTATGAAATGGGCTATAACTACAATAACATTTGTGTCATTTTAATTGGAAAATAAGGCGTGATAAATTCTACCCAAGCACTGAAACATGCATTTGTAGGTGCCCAAGAACACTGGTCAACCGAATGTGTCTCAAGTCTTCCAGCCAGGCAATACATGCTTTCCTGGAGGAGTCCCATGATTGATTCTTGACTGAGAGGAAAGCCTGTAGAGGAGAAAGGAGAAGACAATATCTTTTCATACACTATCCTGTACTTGCGGGTACAATCTTGCACAGCTCCCCAGTGACACCTGGTTGCTTGCAAGAGCCAATTCTTAAATTGCTGAATTCTTATTAGCCTCTGTTGAGCCTCCAATGAGAACCGGAAGCTTGTGGTGGAAGCTAGTCCTAGCACATCTTCGTTAGATCCTCCAGGCCATCAAAGGAGGCTACGAAGCAAAGTGCCTCTTTGCCTCCTCCTAGTTACCTAACTGCAAAGGGAGAAAAGTGGAAGAGTCAAAATTTTTTAAGAAAACTGCCTAGAGATAGAAGAATGGGCACATTTGTTCTACCCTCAGAGGAACCATGCACTTCAAAAGTCTGTGGGGAATCTGTGAGCACTTTTATTTCCTGATGTTCTAATGCTCAAACCTAAAACTTTCCAAACCCATTTTTGTTTTAGAAGCAAAATTCTACTGGAAATATCTGTTCTTTCTTTTTTGGCAGAGTAAACCTGTCCTCAGAGACAGCTGCAGGCCAGTCACTGTCTGTGGCTCCCCCACTGAGTGGCGTATTCCCTGGGAGCCTCCATGGGGACTTCCAAAGCCATCAATGAGTGTCTGGTAGCAAGCCTTTAAAATAATGCACATGGTTATCCAGGCTTACCAGCATTATGGACACTCCCGTGCAGCCTTCTTCAAAGTGCTAATTTGCTTACATGTCCTTTGGAGTAGGCCAGCATGGATGGATCTCCTATACAACCCAGCAGTCACATGGCAGAGCAGTGCTGGAGTTACTCCTCAAGACTTGATGCCTGCCCACCTGAGAGGAGGAGAGGGCCTGGGAGAAATCAACTTGGAGTGGGAATGCAACCGTAACGTGCTGTGCGCAAATGTGAGGGTACGCTTTGGAGGCATGGTCAATGCTTCCAACAACACTGAGCACTGGAGAGCAAATGTGAACACGTGCTGTTTGACTCCAAAGCCCAAGCACAGAATGGCTACCGCTGGACCACCCCTGCCCTCAAAGAGGCAGCCATTGAATTATTTTTTCAGGAGTGGCGTGGATTTATGCTGAGTCATTCAGGCTTTCATTTCACCCACTGGTTATGAAAGTGGATTCTAGAACCAGCTCTGTCACATGTGTGACCTTATGGGCACGTTAGTTAAAAACTCTCTGTGCCTTCAATCCCCCACGTTAGGACCTTGCCCGGCACATATTATTCACTGTATTAGCATCTGCTATTTTCATACATTCGGTCTTCTAATATTAACGTTAAACCTCTGCTCTGGACACTGCTACATGTTGAGATGTAAAAACAAATACGATACAGTATGTGCCTTCAGTGGGCTTACACGCTACATTAGAGCCTCGGGCTTTATTTCTCTTCTGTGCCTAGCACAAAAGAGGTACTCAATCAATGTGTTTGAATGTATGACTGGATTGAGGAAATGGGCAAGGATACTGATAATTTCAGTTACATGACTATATTTAACAGTGCCTGCCACACAGGAAGAACCTGGCACCGTATAAGCATTCTTAGCTATTTTAATTATTAATTTGGTAGAATAAATGCTGAGACTTTGAGCATGGACTAGAGGCTGAGGGCGAGGAGGTGGAGGTGCACTCAGGGAAGTCTTCCAAGAGGCAGTATCATTGAGCTTCGTTTTGATCAGTGAGTGGGTGTTAGCCAGTAAGAGAAGAGGGCTAAGTGTGTTCTAGGCAGCAGGAACATTGTGTGCAGAACTAGAGAGCCGTGAAATAGCACAATACATTCAGGGAGCTCCGAGTGGGCAAGTACGGCCAGAGTCCCATCCTCGTGGCGACATACAGCGTGTGCTTGTTAAATCAGCATGTGAGATCAGAGGCTGGGAAATGAAACAAAACAAATGCAACATCGTTTGTGTCACCTTGGCCTTTAGCATTGACTACATAACCAGTCCCCGACCCAGTGTCTGGTGAATTTTACGTTGTTCGGTATAGTACTTGCCTTCGTACAAATGCTGTTAGTCTCCACGCAGTACTGTGCCGTGGTCAGCCCCTTCTTGTCTTCTCATTGAGGACGTGAACTGGCTTCATTTATCTGCTTTTCCAAAGTGATTGAGCTGAATTAACAACAGAGTCGATGGGATCATCGTATAGATGAAGTTGTTTTTGCATAGTAACATAGATTCTCTAGATCAAGGGTGAGCAAACTATGGCCTGAGGGCCAAATCCTCGCCACTGCCTGTTTTGTAATTAAGTTTTTTTTGGAGCACAGCCATGCCCATTTGTGTACATGTAGTCTACAGCCGCTTTAGCGCTATTTAACAGAGCATAGTGACAGAGGCTGTACTGCCTGCTCGGAGCAAAATATTTACTAGCAGGCTCTTTGCAGAAAACATTTGCCAATCTTGCTGTAGGGTCATGTCTTCTAATCGGATGCTAAGGAGAAATCAGCTAATATTTAAGACAGAAGATTGAGTTGGTGTAGAACCAACATGGCAAACAATAGGTTATTAAATTTTTAAAATTCTCTGCCAAGAAGAGAGAGCATTACAAATATGTTAGCCATAAAGAGCTCAATAAATATGTATACATGAATAAACACAGATTCTGTGATTGGTCTTCAGACTTGACTCTGAGCTCCTGGCAGTGAGGGGGTAAAAAAAAAAAAAAGAAGGGAATTGGACACCTTTATCCATTACCTATTGCTTCATCACAAACCACTTTAACATGTAGTGGTTTAAAACTGCTACCATGTACTATTTCTCATGAGACTGTGAGTTGGTTGAGTGTTTTTGCTAATCCAGGCTGGGCCCGACTGATCTTGGTGGGCTTGCTCATGCATGTGTGGGCAGCTGGTACGTTAGCGCTGGGATGGCTGGGCTGGGATGGCCTCAGCTAGGCCGGTTCATCTCTACTCCACATGATCTCTCATCCCCCAGCAGGTTAGCATGGGCTTAGGCAAGTATCCGTGGTGGGTTCCAAGAAAGAAAATGGAAGCACACACGTGAAGTTTTATGCTTGCACCTGGCACACTGTTACTTCTGTCGCATTCTAGTGGCCAAAGCAAGTCAAAGCCCAGCCTAAATTCAAGGAGCCGGGGAATAGACTAACTCTTGGTGTGAATTGCTGAAAAGTCACGTTGCCAGGGGTAGAGAAACAAGAGGGAGAGAATTGGGGCCATGATTGAAGTCAATCAAACAACATCTAGATCAGCATTTTTCCAACCAAAATGTATATTTTTTAAAGTCATCTCTGTGGTCTAAAGTGGAAAAGAATAGTCATCATATGTTTATTCAGCCCAACCCACAGGTATGAATCATCAGTGTCTTCAACTAAGAGGACCGATATCTTCTAGTTAATGACAGAAGCAGAGGAGTGGAAAGAAGCCTGTCAGAGGAATGGTACTATCATATGAGACCCAGACCCATATTAAAATGCCACTTGACAAATTTCACCAGGGAATCAGACTCCATTTTAATGGATTAACAGAATAAGCAAAATCGTTATTAGAGAAGTAACCAATGACTAAACTAAACATTAGCTTTTGAGACTAAAGCCTAAACAGACCTACAATATTCCCGCTGACCATTCCCATTCCAGTCCACTTCTGTTTTGGGTTGGCATTAAAATTGGTCACCGTATTCAAAGACAACGTTGCTATCTATGGATACAGGTGTGATAAAAAATACAGGTAGGGAATAAATTTTCTTTTTTAAAACTCACTAGCCATGTGACACTTTTTTTTTTTATTCTTGGAATATCTTCATTACTACCAAACTTGCCTCAATAAATAATAAGCATAAATAGCAACAGTGGATGTCAGAAATCCTCCTTAACTGTTCTTTTCCTGGTACCATGGGTTGTCAGTAAGAAGAGAGTAACCCTATGTAGCTCTTACTCCTTACAGTCATTCAGAATCCCCTACAAATCGAAACAAACTACTAAAGACAAAATCAAAGTTGCCAAAGCACCCAGACAAGCCCCCCAACCTAGGTTTAAGAACGTTCTTTCCAGCCTAGAGCCAGACAGGGTGTTTGGCCTTGTTCTCAAGAAGCCAATGGCTTTACACATGGTCTTCCATGGCATTGTCACCATCAGACGTCTGTGGTAGTGGCAGCAGGACATGGGGAAGAACATAATGGGATTTAAGGAACTATTGGACGCCTGTTGTCTCAGACATCGGGATCAGCTGTGAATGGAAATGCATGTCAATTTCGACGGCATGAAAAGGAACTGGAGTGTTATTATCGAAGAGGTGGAGAGGAGCCCTTCAGGATGCTTGCAGATGACTCGTTTCTGGGAGGGCTGGGGGGGAGGTAGAGCTGTCTCGGGAAGAACAAACGAAGCTTCCAAAATGTGGGTTCAGGAAATCAGAAGTTAACCTTGGGCGGATCACACAAAGGTTAAATGATGTATGTAAAATAGCTGGCAGAGTACTTAGGAGGGTAGACCTCAATAAATGTTGGTTTCTTCCCTCTCTTTGCATCTCCCACCCACCTTAGGGATCTCTTAAAAAAACAAAAGACCTGTCAGCCAGCTGTCATTAGAAAGATGTCAAATACGATAAGCTGCTGATAGGTGGTAACGATCAACAAAATTCACACTCAGGTGGATGGAGCAGGGCACGTCACCTCTCCCGCCCCTCTCCTTATCACAGCTTGGAGGCAGCACAAAGACATTCCTTCCTTCCTGCAGAGGAGGTGTGTGTGTTCTCTCAGACCTACCTTGGCGTTCCTTGATGTCTTAGAGAAGCAGATGACCCTGGCTGAGCAAGACAGTCAGCAGAACAGCAGTCCTTGATGCTGCAACTGGAAATTTCCATTCTTTGCTTGCAGCTCTGGAAAAAAAAAAAAAATCTAAAGAGCCCAGTAGCTGGGAAATTTCCACGATGGAAAATTTTAACATATTCTTTAGCTCTAAACTATGCAGGTTTACGGAGACTATTTTTTTTCTTTTGGTAATTTCATTCTTTAACAATAATTTATGAACATGGTAACGCTCCAGCTGTGGGAAGAAGGAGGGCAAGATGACTTGCTGGAGAATGGGTATGGTTGGCTAGTTGTAGGCTGGGCCGTATACACATTTGACCACCCGAACCATAGAAATGCAGATCAGTACAAGACCCACGGGGTGGGAACTCATCCAAAATAGAGATAGTTTGCTCTGGAGCACTGCAGAGAAATCTGTGTAGAGACTGGAAGTGGAAAGTGGATGGATACAACTTTGGAACAGGAGATGGTGAGTTCTATTGCAGCAAAAAAAAAAAAATCTCAGGCAGATTCCTTAGGCCACTGCTTCTTAAATGTAAACAAGCATATAAATCACCTGAGAATCTTGTTAAGATGCAGATTATGATTTGGTAGCTCTGGGGTGGGGCCTAAGACTCTGTTTCTAACAGGCTCCCAGCTGATGCTGATGCTGCCCTTCTGAGGACCACACTGAGTCACCAGACCATAAACAAACCTCATCACTATGAGGTCAGCTTGCCTTCCACAGCAAAACAGAGTCAAAGGGCAGTCAGAGGTGAGCTCCCTTGGGGTCGTTTTCTTAGGTTACAAAGCTAGGGTCTAAGAGTAGAACTGAATGCCTTCTGGAAAGATGCTTCATGCAAGTCTGAATAAAATGGATCTTTTGAAATGTCAGGATGCATACAGTTACCAGAGGCTGCCTACTTAGCAGGTTGGAGTTGGTGCTTTCTAGAATGGAACGCCTTTCCAGAGAAACCCCTGTAACAAAAAAAGGTGGTGAGGATTCCTATGCTGGTCCCATTTCCTCAGTGATTCCCTAGCATTGTGGCATGTGGGGTGAAACACCAGTGGACTAGCTCCAATTATTGAAGGAAGGCTGTTGGTCAGCGTGGTGTAAAGAGGAACAGGAATCTGGGAAATAAATTACTTCCATCTCAGCCAGAATAATTGTTTCACGTTCACTGAAATAAAATAAAAAAGAAATAGGAAAATTTCCATTTTCTTAACAGCTAGCTCACCTCTGTGCTACCTATTTTACTGAGAGAGAAAAAGAGGGAGATAAAAATCTGTGGCATCTTTATTCCCAGTGTTACCTCCAATTGATCTGTAACATATCTGCTGTGTGTATCTTTAAAGCAACATTTGTCCTATTTTTTGTTTTCCATTCAATTGAGCGTTAAATGTGTTATTACTACATTTCAAATTAAAGTATACAGAGGAACATATGTAAAAAAAGGAGGAGGGAGAGTCCCATCATGAAAATGTGATTTTGAAATCAGTCTAATAAGCATGGAGTGAATTTGATAATATAAGTATTAAAATATGTATTAAAAGTAAGTAACTATTCTAGTACCCTAGCATCTACATAATATTTAGAAATTCTAAATGGCTTACATTTAGATTATTTAGGAATTTGGACTTCTAGAAATTGGTTGACATCTTCTCTTTCAAATATCTTCACTGTGGAGGGCAACTGGGTGGCTCAGTCGTTAAGTGACTGCCTTCGGCTCAGGTCATGATCCCAGGGTCCTAGGATCGAGCCCCGCATCGGGCTCCCTGCTCAGTGGGAAGCCTGCTTCTCCCTCTCCCACTCCCCCTGCTTGTGTTCCCTCTCTTGCTGTGTCTCTGTCTGTCAAATAAATAAAATCTTTTTAAAAAAAACCTTCACTGTGGAGTTAAGACATGATTCGGCATTGAAATAAACTTCCTGATTCCTTAAACACAAGAGATCAGTTTGGGTTTTTTTCCCCTATAGGTCTCAATGAGTAGTTATTCACCTAAGAACCATCTTACAACCCATAGCCAATCAAATAGAATTTGATTGATTGACTTAGAGTCACATCTATTTAGTAATAAACATAATTATAATAAAATTAAGCATAATTGAGTGCTTTCAACAGGTGAGGCATTTCATCTTTACAACAAGCTTATAAGATAGGTACCATTATTATTTTTTTTTAAAGATTTTATTTATTTGACAGAGAGAGACACAGTGAGAGAGGGAACACAAGCAGGGGGAGTGGGAGAGGGAGAAGCAGGCTTCCCGCGGAGCAGGGAGCCTGATGTGGGGCTTGATCCCAGGACCCTGGATCATGACCTGAGCCGAAGGCAGACGCTTAATGACTGAGCCACCCAGGCGCACCGATAGGCACCATTATTATAAAGATGAGAAATTGGGATATAGTGAGCTTAAATTAACTGCCTGGGATCCATATATTATGGCCAAGCAGGGAAAAACCTCCTTTGGCCAGCCCCACTTACACTAGTGCTTTCTCCAAATATCACAGCTACATCTCAGCTTCATTCCCCTTATCACAGACAGATGGATAGACACTCCTTCTCGAGTTTAACAACTTCACAGAGCTTGATTCAAATACTGAATGTGTTGTTAGTTGCTTACAGCTGCTATTTCTCTAACCGCACAGTAAGTCCAGGCAAACTCTTTTGAAGAGCTCATTAAGACTGCTAAAATAAAGTCTTAGAAGCAGGTGCATTCATTAGCTGAAATGCAGACGATTATGTTAATATCGCATTCAGGTGACAAATTTAAAGCCATCAAAATCATGGAGGATAAAAGGATTTTCAAAGCTAAAGTTAACTTCTTCCTCTGTAGGGCTCTTCGCTCTGTTAAGCATGGGACTGCCTTTGCCCTTTGCCGTGGCCAACATGGGGACCTCCAGTGTTACCTCACAAAAATAAAGGCATGTTTGCAGTATTGTATTTCCTTTACAATTTCTTGGGTCTCTATTCAGGAAAAGAAAGGTAAGGAATTGCCTACAACCCTAGTGTTATTTTCTAACTAGGAATCTTGGCACCTCATTTATAATCTATCGTCAGATTAGGCCCAAGGGTAGAGACACATTAAAGAAGATGGTTAAAAATACGTAGACATTGATTCCAGGCTTAGATCAGATGGACCAACAGCTCTTCCACTTTGCCTTCTCTTTTTTCCTCAAAGAGTACTGAGCATGAAATACATATGTGATGATACGTATGTATTTAGGAGGCGATACATCGTAAACGATAGTTACTCCAGGATGATTTTTATTTTGTGTATTTTTATATTCTCAAATTTTCTACAATATGTATTATTGTATAAAGTTAAAAATAGTTTTTAAAAATCGTTTTAAAAAAATATGAAGCAATTCAACACATTCAGTTGTTTCGCCTATAAAATTGGGTTACTATTTAATCACCCAGTATAAGGGAGCTGGATGAGATGTTTCCCCAAAGTTCTTTCTTCTCAAATCTAGGATGTCTGTGGAAACATTGATCCTTCCTTTCAGAAGAAAATATAAGGAAATATGGGCTAGGTATCCAGCCACTTACTAAAAAGAATTATAAACATGCTTAAAGATTTTTACATCAGTCCTCACCACCTCAATCAAGTGGGCATACATCAAAGTGAATTCATCTGCCACTTGAATAGGGAAAGACTGAGCAACGTTTTAAGGACCGATTAACTTTATTTTTAATTTTCTTAGCTATATATTCTGGGAAGCCTTCGTAAGCTAATAAGTCGACACAATGGTTGTTTTTTTTTTTTAAATGGTGTACTACAATAACTGTATTACTGATTGTAAAATATAAAAAATGAAGTTGCTATAGATCTGACCCCATCTACTGATAGAACATGTTAACCTAATGTGTGATAGAACATGTTAACCTAATGTGTGTGTGTGTGTGTGTGTGTTCGGCTAAATAGTTTGAAATTAACAAACCGAAACCTGCTGGTACAATGTAATAGCCCTATTTTTGCCTTCTGTCCTCTTCAACTCTTCTTCTATCTATCCCTTGTACTTTCTTTTTTTCCTACACAAATCAAAAGACCATTGACCCCATTTTAAATGAAAAGCAATATAGAAAACAGGAAAGATCTCCTTGGGATGGGGATGAGTAAGCACCACATGCAGTACTTCTGCATACAGGAATGCATACATGCTCCTTTCGTGGTCAAGAGTGGCTTAGCAGATGCCCTGCTCCAACTTGCCGTAAGTCTCATTGCTTGGAACCTAGAGTATGGGCAATTCCTTCCACTGCTGGACAGTTCCAGCTCTCCTAGGAATACTCTCCCACCCACTCCATTTCCTCACAGAAGCTGCGGGTTCAAGGCAAAGTGAGGAAGGTAGTCAGAAAACACACCTATCCTTCTGATACGGAGCATCACCACCATAAGATTAGAAGGTAAACTTCAGAGCACAGAATTTAAAGATAAAGGGGACTTGAGAGGTCACATTAGTCAAGTTTTCTTTTAATGTCTTTTCTTTTTTTTTTCTTTAAGATTTTATTTATTTGACAGAGAGAGACACAGCGAGAGAGGGAACACAGCAGGGGGAGTGGGAGAGGGAGAAGCAGGCTTCCTGCTGAGCAGGGAGCCCAATGCAGGGCTCGATCCCAGGACCCCGGGATCATGACCTGAGCCAAAGGCAGACACCTGACAACTGAGCCACCTGGGCGCCCCTTTTAACATCTTTTCTAAAGCATACCTGATAGTCATCCAGTTTGACCTTGAAATTTTCCAATGATGAAAAATGTCCTACTTTTTTATACTTATATACTGATAGATGGGTAGATAGAGCACAAACAGCATTACACCACAACGCAAAAAAAAAAAAAAAAAGTTATTCCTAATCGGTTACCCTTTAAAAAATCAACTATTTTTGAATTTCTGTTACTGATCCAGGACCCCCCCAGTCTCAAGTAAATATAACCCTTTAGAATCCACAAGAAATGTGAAGAGGCTAAACCATTTGGTTTAAAGACATTGTGGAATTTTTATTAGACCATGGTGTCCATCACACCGTGAGAATCAGACCCTAAAAGGAAAATTGTATAAAGAATTTGTAAGCCTTGATTCCACAGTATTTCCCAAGTCTCTCCCGAATCCATCCCCCTTTGTCACTCTGATACCTGTACAACAAAGGGAAATTTCTGAGATTATTTTATCCAGGGATCTTTCCAACTCTTACAAATACCATCTCCACTGAGCAGTGTGTTCCCAAGTTACCTAAATTATACATATGGCAGTATTCCTTTCAAAGGAAATTGAAGAGTTTAGCAGTATTATGAAACAACTAGATGTGACAACACAAAGAACAAAAATAACAAAAGAAAATCTCTCCAAGATAGTGTGCCCTGTGTAGTTCAATATCCTGCCTTTTCACGTTGGCTCTATGGGAGATTCTTTCAAGATGAGTTTAAAATGAAAGTGGTATTTACCCAAAGAATTCAAAGGGATACATGCCCTCCCCGCCCCCTGTTTATAGCAGCATTATTTACAATAGCCAAGATATGGAAGCAGTCCAGTGTCCATCGATTGATGAATGGATAAAGAAGATGTGGCACATATATATACACATATACATACAATGGAATATTACTCAGCCATAAAAAGAATGAAATCTTGCCATTTGTAACAACGTGGATGGAGTTAGAGGGTATTATGCTAAGTGAAATAAGTCAGAGAAAGACAAACACATGATTTCATTCATGTGTGGAATTTAAGAAACAAAACAAATGAGCAAAGCGAAAGGGGAGAGAGACAGAGAGAGAGAAATCAAGAAACAGACTCTTAACTATAGAGAACAAACTGAAGTTTACCAGAAGGGAGTTGAGTGAGGGTATGGGTGAAATAGATGCTGGGGATTAAGGAAGGCACTTGTCATGATGAGCACCAGGTGATGCATGGATCTGTTGAATCACTACATTTTGCACCTGAAACTAATATAACACTATATGTTAACCAGCTGGAATTAAAATAAAAACTTTGAAAATAAATTAATTAAAATTTGGTCCTAAAAAATGAAAGTGGTATTGAGTTTGGGGAAACAAATTCAGAAAATCAATTAGCTAATAGGATAGAAGACTGTGAACTACAATTTTGGCTAAATAAATAGAATAGAGAGACTTAAAAAATGATTATTTTTATTTTAATCAATTGTAAAAAAAAAAAACTATTGAAAAAATTCAAACACAAAAGAATGTAAGGAAGAAAACAAAAAATACCCTCCCCACATTTCTTGCAGATCCTAATGGGTTATATTTACTTGAGACTAGGGTATCCTGGATCAGTAACAGAAATTAAAAAATAGTTGATTTTTTAAAGGGTAACAGATTAGGAATAACTCTTTTTTTTTTTTAACATTGTGGTGTAATGCTGTTTGTGTTCTATCTACCCATCTATCACCCATCCACCACCTAAAAATAACCATCACAGATTTTATGGGAATACCATTCCAGACATGGAAATAAGAGATATATTAGAATTTTAAAGAGTTTTGCCCTCAGGCAATGAAGGGTGGTCTTATTGATGATAGTCTAAAGAGATCCCAAACTTAACTTTTTATAATAATGAAAAGTGATAAAAAGGAAGTGAAAGGAAGGAAGAATCCTCAGTCCATAGGCAATTGTAAGAAGATGAGTTCAATAGAAATTAGCAGATATTTTTGTCTACATATCCATGATCTGACTCTTGATTCAGCTGCATCAAAATATATTACAATAAGATACATTTCCATAATGTTTTCCAGTTTACAAATCAACTTTCTACTGAGTCTCATGGCCATATAAAATATGCAGGGTTGATATTTAGCTGGCACATAGTAGTTTGAACATTCCAGTTGTTTGTGGCCAACTGTCCAACTGCCTAATTGGACATCTATTTTGAATGGCCAGTGCCGATGCTATGTCAGTTATTATATGTCACATCAAGATCTATTTTCACTGGTGATGCCTCTTTTTCTGAGCATACTAAATATTCCCGAGCCAAAATTTATTCTTTTAATTTTCTAGCATTTTATGTTTTTAAAAAATGTGTCACTTTTAATCTTATTCATCCATTAGTAAACTTACCCCCATAAGATTCCTTCTCTTGCAGAGGTGAAGTAATTTTTTTTTTCATTTGAGAGAGAGAATGAGAGAGAGAGCACATGAGAGGGGGGAGGGTCAGAGGGAGAAGCAGACTCCCTGCCGAGCAGGGAGCCTGATGCGGGACTCGATCCCGGGACTCCAGGATCATGACCTGAGCCGAAGGCAGTCGCCCAACCAACTGAGCCACCCAGGCGCCCCTAGGTGAAATAATTTTTATTTAATTGTGTCTTCATGCAAAGTAGAGTTAAATTTCCCCTCCTCCACTCCTAAACATACCTCATTAAAGTCACTTTCAGAAAAAGACTTAACAGGGAATTTTCAAACTTGAAGGAAATTTTGCTCCTCTTATGTTGCAAAAATCGGAGACATAGTGGTCTCCATTATCTGTGTTAAACTCAGGGAACATTGATACTTGATTATCCAAAATGGCAGATTATCCCAGTTATTTCTATTTAAAATTTTAATGGTAGCTCTCTCTCCTACTTACATTTGACTAATGTTAATACAAAATTAGATGCCATTTCCTGACTTACTCACCAATTTACATTGAGATGATACAGGTCGAATAGGTGGAAGAAGAAAGCCAATATTTCCTTGGTAACCCACATAATCACAATTGAAGGTAATTGCTTAATCAAAAGTACAGATTTTCCATGCAATAATAGCTCTGTTTATCTTATAAACACTAGAACATTAGACCACCTGATCATTTTTCTGGGGAAAAAAAAAAGTGTAAACAAATTTACAAAATTAAATCTTATTTTTCTGTGGACATATTCTAATTTAAAGATACAGTTTCATTTTACTTGATCCTTAATTGAGAGTGTCACTTAACCATCCCCTTATTGTTGGTGTTGTATGCATATCAAGCAACAGTTGCAAACCCATGCCTCCGCTACTTATTCTTACTTTTATTGTATATAAACAGCAGAACCCACATTCTATGTAAAGAAGTTAAGGCCACACTTCAAAATACTTCTTCCATACTCTGGTTTCTCTTTAGATCATATAAATCTTTTGTTTTTCACAAAAATACTTCTTCCTCCTTCCCTAAATTCATTAAGTGGCTACCTCAGTTATTTGATGTTTGAAATGTCACACTTCCTTAACATTCACTAATTAGGCACATTAGAGAAAGGACCGATTTGAATTAGTGACAATTTTGAATGCGGTAATATTATCAAAAATTCATAGTTTGATCCCTTTATGGTACAATATGCCACTCAAGCAGTCTATAGTGAAGTATTTCCAAGAAGAAAGGCTACTGCCAAGACTGTTTTAAAGATAAGATTCTTCAATATCGTGCACCCTCAGCTTTAAGCAAATGAGTGTGGCAAGGTTATCTAAATATGTTCAGTTCACATTCACTGAGCAGTTACTATATGCTCGGCATCACGCTAGAAAATTTTTGTCCTCTTGAGTTAACAATTCACTCTAAATCACTCATTTTCCTAGTGACACTTTTTTTTTTTAAAGATTTGTATTTATTTATTTGACAGAGAGAGAGATAGCGAGAGCAGGAACACAAGCAGGGGGAGTGGGAGAGCGAGAAGCAGGCTTCCTGCAGAGCAGGGAGCCCGATGTGGGACTCGATCCCAGGACCCCGGGATCATGACCTGAGCCGAAGGCAGACGCTTAACGACTGAGCCACCCAGGCGCCCCTCCTAGTGACACTTTATCTCATGCTTTGTTTAATACCTGTCTAACTGTACTCATTTATTCAAAAGATTTCTAACAGTTATAATGGTTTAGGCACAGGTACAAATTCAAAATGACTGGTTTGAAGGTCATTTACCATGCACACCAACACCAACCAATCCATCAGTCAACCAACAAGCCCTTTGTTCTAGGTACTGTCGCTAATTAAGGGTTTCTCAGCCTTGGCACTGATGATATTTCAGACCAGGTAATTCTTTGTTGTGGGGGGGCTGCCCTGTGCACTGTAGAATGTCGAGAAGGCGTCCTTCGCTTCTTTCCATTAAGTGCCAGTAGCACCCCCTCTTCTAGTTCTGATCATCAGAAAGGTCTCCAGATATTGCCAAATCTCCCTGAGGTGGGCTGGTGGAGGCAAAATTGCCCCTGTCTGAGAACCATTGAGAGTATGCACAACACACCTTCTTTACTAGAGTATAAAGACTTTGAAGGCAGAGACCCAACCTGATTCATCACCATATCAACCCCTCCCCACCAGCTAAATTTAGTTTCTGGCACAGGAATGCTTCTGGATGAATGTTCTGGAAAGAACAAGATATCTCTCGAGGAAGCACCTACAATGTTGTCAGCCCTGCACAGAGCATCTTGTAAACCCGGAAGATGAGTCAGGGAACCAGAGTAAATTCTAACAGATTTTTACGATTTGAATAATGACTCCCTATTCGGGTCATATATCCACTTGGCCAAAGGCCTACATTTGTATAGGGCTTTAATGTGTCTGAAAAATATTTCACATAATGGCATTTGATCTAGGTACAGGGATAGTCACTTTGGCCACCTCGGTTTATAATTTAAACTCCCAAATCCCAGAGCCACGTTCTCAGGCAGGAGTGGGAGGCATTTTGATTTCAGTGGCATTGTCTTTGGTTATTAAAAGGAACTCTTAAGGTTGGTTTAATAGAGTTAAATTTAAAGTTCAGGATTCTCTTTTGCCATGTTAGAAGTAGAACATCCAAAAGTCTCTCCAGTGATCTAAGTGATTCTGGTTTACCCAGATTCCTGGAAATTGCCAGAGGGCTTTAAGGGAGGAGGGAAATAAAGAGTGAGGAAATTTTCCCTGTGGGCAATTGGGGAAAACAAAAATATTTTTGTGCTGTGGAGACTTCTCAGCAAAGGGGGGTTGGCCAGCAGACGCATCTGCGCAAGGGGAATTTCCACATTTGGGAAAACATGGTCATAATTAATGACTTAGGAAGGCCAAGAAAATGGATCATGTTGGGAAAATATGATTTTCAATGGCCAAGTTATTGTCAACTGATTGGGCCAGAAAATTGGATTGTTTTAGAAAGAGATTTTTATTTGTGAATATTTGCTTACAGGTCCTTCCTTCTGTGGATCGATTACGTACCCTGCCCTTGTCTGAGGAACAGGCCTTCGATAGCCAGACCCACTCTCTCTGTCCCCCCCCTCCCCTAAGGGAGTGTTTGCACTAGACTTCTGGCCTGGACATTGGGTCTTTTGCTTTGAACACGATGCTCTGGACCAGCCAGCAGGTCTATTAGCATCCATTAGAATAGCGATGATTATCCAGGATTCTTGGACAAGGGAGGAAGGATGACATTGCTTGATCCTAATGTGGCCATCGTTTATGAGGACTCCATGTCCTAGGCCCTGTGCTGAGAACATTAAAAAACTATCCTTACTTAGACACGGGGAAACTGAGGCTCAGGGAATTTAAGTAATTTGCCTACAGTCATATAGCTTTTAACTACCAAGCTATACCTCTTATCCTGTATATAAAGTCTACTCCCTAAATTGGAATGTTCTCACCTTGTATACAACCTCTCACTTACTTTCCTTCCTGCCTCCTATCTTGCCCAGATCACTCTGTTTAAACTACATCTGGTCTTGGGGTTGTGCTCAACAGAGAACTCCATGGTTACCCATCGTTCTGAAGAGGAGAAATCTGGGTTAGCAGGCTCAGCACCATTCACATCTCTGTTTACCTAGGGAATGATTATGTAATCATAATGTTCTTGCCCCATTTTTTGGTCTTCTCCTATCTCAGTGATCCATTTTATTAAAACAGGTACAATCATCTTATGCTTCTTCTCTCATAATTTTCTCAATGTCAGAATGCAGCTTGATGAATTTCAACAAATCTGCCAAGGTAAAGGTCAAGTTTTTCAGAGAGGGAAATATAGCTAAGAAAAAAAAAAATCCCTCTCTTTGACCTGTAGATGTGGTATCCAGTAAAATATCTATAAAATGCCGACATTGTTCTGTGAAATGAAGAAACTGCAGATTAAATCATGGCTCCCTGAAGCAACAGTTCCACACTCTAAACTCATCGGAGATGGCTTCTAAAGTTAGCCTTGTCCTGTCATTGCAATGAATATGAGAAAACAGACCTAACTAGGATTAAGTCTAATTATCCTGGATTGAACCTCAATGCACGTTATAATTAATTAAAAAATCATAGCATCTTGAAAATAATTTAACATATTTCTTTTCTGATTGAACTTAAATCATATTAATTAAATCTTACTAATATTTGTTTTCTAAGTGGTTCTAGGACATAGCCAGACATTATTACCTTTATTTAGAGATGTGAAAACCAAAGGGATGTATTAGTTTTCTCCTGCTGTGCTGCAAATTACCACTAACTTAGGGGGTTAGAACTACATCTCATTTATTAGCTCACACTTCTGTAGTTCAGAGGTCTGGGTAGGTTTGGCTGGGTTCTCTGCGTAGGATGCCACAAGGCAGAAATCAAGGTATTAGTCAGGCTAGACTCTTACCTGGAGGCTCTGGGGAAGAATCTGCTTCCAAGCTCATTCAGACTGCTGGCAGAACCCAGTTCCTTGTGACTAGAGCTCCGAAGTGCCTCTTTTCTTTCTGGCTGTCAGCCAGGAACCATTCTATGTTCCTAGAGGCCACACACATTCCTTCTCATGTGGTCTTCTCTATCTTCAAAGCCAGCAATCACCCTCAAATCTGTCTCACATTCAGAATCTCTTTGACTTCCTCTTCTGCTACCAACTGAGGAATCTATTCTTTTAAAGGGCTCACCTGATTGACCCAGGCCCATCTGGATAATCCCTGTATCTTAAAGTAA
The DNA here is from genome assembly GCF_002201575.2 of Neomonachus schauinslandi. NCBI lineage: Eukaryota > Metazoa > Chordata > Mammalia > Carnivora > Phocidae > Neomonachus > Neomonachus schauinslandi. The sequence continues at coordinate 84,617,392 of NC_058414.1, forward strand.
ACTGATTTAATTGCATCTGCAAAATCCCTTCACCACAGTATCTAGATTAGTGACTGAAGCAGTACCCAGATTAGTATTTGACTGAAGTTCAGGAGATAGGCTTCTTGGGGAGCTATCTTTAGAATCCTGATAACCATAAGGAAATAGAACTACCCAGTTAACCTGAGATATGATCCGGAAATAGACTCCCAACAGTATTGAATCAAATAATTTAATTATTTATTTTATTCTTGTTTTTTTTGTTGTTGTTGTTTTTAAAGAAATATTTGTGTATGGTTTATTTTTTAATATATGTATTTTGGGGGTGCCCATCCGCACATTTTTTTACGGATGCGTGATCAGTAATGTTGCCAAGGCTATTTTGGGACCTGTTATGTTTCAGGGGCCTGTGAATGTTCAAGAGATAAGGTGTAGGTGGGAAGCTAGACATGGGTGCGAGGGGGTGGGGGCGATGGCAGGTGAAGACAGGCGAGAGGCTGAGATTGTGTTAAGTCGGAGGAACAGTTTATTCTTGTTTATAATATAGTCACGGAAGACCTTTGAGGGTAGGAATCCTTTTGCTATTTTCTATTGGTAAGTCCAGGGATTCTTTGCATGTAATTTATGAGCAGTATTTGGGGATGTTTCTAAACATAAGGGCATTTTTGGAGTATGCTGGGTCACCATCACCAGAATGCTGTGTCTCCAGTGTGGAAATGAACTTCTCAAAGCTTCTGTTGCACAATTTCAATGTGCCAATGCCTGCCAGATGCACAGGATGTCTGGGATGCAGGCTAGCCCGTGGGCCCGGCGAGCTGCTGATCCAGAAGCCTGGGCCTTCAGAGGGTCACCTCAGGATTGAGAAGGTGTGGGAAGGACTTAAAGGCTCATGGAGACAGATGAATGAAGGCTGCATATTCTCCAATTTTAACATTTTACCTGAAGGACAACCTGATGAAAAAGTCTGGTTTTCTGGTGAAGGGAGTGCAAATGGTTTTAGCCTTTAGGAAGAACATACACAGAAATGTGAAAACCTCACAAAAAGGCAGAAAATTTCAGATGCTAAGTATTTCTCTCTTCTTCCAAGGACATTGGTTTTCCCCTTCTTGAAATCCTGGCCAAAAAAAAAAAAAAAATGGAGGAAAGGAGGACATTGCCCAAAAGTTTCTTTTAAATTGTCCCAGAACTTCAGAAAATGGTGAGAAAATGTAGTCATATCATGAGGGCCAAAGGAGAGAAGTCAGTAGAGAAGACAGTCAATAATTGCACTGATAGAGCACGAAGACTAAGTGTGTGTGTGGCGTGTTTAGATTTGGAAAGTAGGACACAGGAGGAAAGAGGCTGTGTGGAAGAAATTAGTATTGCTTATTAATTGTGATGTCTTTAAAACATAACACATTTTATATCCTTTAACTAACAAAGTTATTTTGTTCTATGAAGGACAACTCTAAGGATGCTGATAATAGGTTACAGATGTTCTTTTATTGCTAAAGTTTCTGCTTAAGAAAAATCTTTCCTCTCATGTACTCATTCCCTCAGAAATCTTTGAGGAGAACCTGCCACGTGCCTTGATCTAGGTGCTAGGAATACAGCAGTGAACACAAGGCATGAGGTCTCTGTTGTCAAGGAGCTTCTATTCTAGTGTGGAGGAGTTGGAAAATAAATAGTTACATTTCATAACATGATACCTAAAGAGGTAAACAAGATAATGTTACACAGTGATAGGTCCAACACAGAGAAATAAAATGAAGTGTTGAATGACCAACCAGGTTGCCATTTTAGATTGGGTGGCCAGCGAGGAGCTCTCTGAAGAGAGGACATCTGAACAGTGATCTAAATGACAAAGAGGAGCTGGTCATGAAAAGATCAGAATGCACGGCACTTTAGGTGGAGAAAAGAGGCGGTTTGAAGGTCCCCAAGATGGTAACAAGGTAGAGTCTGAGGAAGAGAAAGAAGCCTGCATGACTGGAAATCTGGGGCAAACAGAAAAGTGGAACAGGATAAAGTTGGACAGGTGGACAGAACCTAGATCTTTTAGGCATGGAAGGTCATAGTAAGGAATTTGGATTTTAGGTGAGATGGGAAGCCAATGAGAGGTTTTAAGCAAGAAAGTGATTTTTTTCTGTTTCTTTAAGAGGCAATTGCAGTAATTCAGGTAAACAATGGTGACTTGAATGAGGATAGCAATAGCAAAGACAGGGAGAATAGAGTGGATTAGGGGTATACATGGGAAGTAGAGTCAACAGAACTTTCTGGTGGTTGATTATGGCAGACATAAGAGAAAGAAAGAGACTAAAGTTCTCTCCTCTACTGGGCACTGGGCAGATGGTGATGCTCTTTAGTGAAACAGGTAGGCTGGGAATAAGAAATATGGCAGACTGTGTCAATTCCCTTTCCAACAGCTGTTCTCTTCCTTCTTGCTAACAGAGGCCTGACTTGGTTGAGGGCGACAGTATATCCAGCTCCAAGTGACGAATCATGACTGGTATAATTCAATCATAATCATCCCATTCTCTTTTGCTCCTTTGCAGCCAGGAGTGACTCATTTCTGGCTAATGAGACCTAAGTGAAAGCCTTCTGGGGATAGATATGGCTATCTTGAGCACTATCACAATGCCTGGAGTCACAGCAGCCATCTTGTGACTACAAAAGTCATGATGATTAAAAGCCAACATGTTAAGGATGGGACATAGAAAAAAAGAGGAATACTATCAATGGGTCCTTGATGGTATAGTTGAGCAGCTGAACCAACACCAGAAATAATCTACTGCCAGACATCTTGTTTATGAGAAGAGGAAAACTCTATTTAAGCCTCTTGGTGTTGTTTAATACAAGAAGGTTAAGGGAAAGAATCAAGAGTTCTCTTTTGGTCGTGTTCAGTTTGAGATGACTATTAGATATCCATGTGGAAGTGACAATCTAAATTCTTCACTTCCACAATGGAAAAAACACTTCTAGACATTTTTTTTATCTTTTCATATTACTATGATACAAGAAAATGTGAAAAAAAGTATAAAAGTGAATGAAGGTGCAATGACGACAAGTGAATGAAGGTGCAATGGCCCAAATCAGAAGCTATCAGTATATAAATAAAACCAACTCCCCTAGTATTGGTAGGTTAGCAAGGTTGAAGTTGTTAAAACAGGAAGGCTGGGGCAATGAAGGAAGCTTAGTCTGAAGTCCAGTTAGGTCCCTGCATTTCCAAGTACTTTCTATCACCTTGGGAGGGAAACATCCTAGACTAGAGAACTATTTCTATTAAGATAGCTTCTTACCTATATATCACAGTGTTTGTGTATTGCTTTATTTCCTCTTCTGACATATAACAAATAACTTAATGAAAATCCCCCCACTAACTTACCCAGGGAACCTAAAGTAGGCCAAATTGAGCTCTTAGCACAGTTTCTGGTTGCTGATAAAAATCAGCATCTACAAACGCAATTGCACCTATTTCCATTAGAGCTATCACCCAAAACTAGATCACCACTTTTGTAGATTAAAAGTTTGCCAACCCACATATTTTTTCCTTAAACACTTCATCATGTGCTGGATGGTTTAGACTCCATCTATAGGAAGAACAGTGAATTTCTTTTGCCAGTGGCCCATCAGAAACAGCTATTGATTTTGTGTGTGTGGACAAGTAACTGAGTCTGCAAAATTGACTTCTCGGGGTAAATATCTTGTATTCTGCCCATACTGTGAAGCCCATGTTCTCCTGAGGTTAATTGGATCATCATATTCTGTATTCATGTTCCCTGGTTTGTCACTATGCTCGGGATTTTTGTCTCTACACCTTGCACTTTGTTTTTCCATAATTTATTACAACTAACATTTTTCTAACAGTTTTGGATCTGCATTAATTTTTAAGTCCCTGGAGGAACATTACGTTCCCAAACATTATGTTCTGCACTCTCATGCTCATACCACGTCGTGCAGTGCCAGACACCTCCTGGGATCTCAAAAAAAAAAACAAAAACCAAAAAAACTGTTGTTTCTTTTTAAAAGATAGGCGATTACTATGGGATACCCATAAAATATCTTTCTCAGTTGAGTTACTCTCACTGTTTATATATCCCCAGTGGCTTAGGTAAAAAATATTGGTTAATAGAAAGAACCTAAGTCCTTTGGAAAGCTTTGTTAGTTTCTCTTCATCACTGTAAAAGCAGAGATGAATATCGAATGGTCTTACAGAAGCGTTGGGGAAAAAATGATGAAAAGCGTTAGGAATGAGAAGGCTTTTCATTAAAAATATGAAATGTTAGGGAGATGATAGTGTCATTCCTACCAAGCAGGCTTCAGCTCAAGTGGCGCTCACTCCACTGATAGACGCTATTCATCAATATCACAAAGAATGGCTGTCCCAAAGGATCCCCTTCTGCTGGTGGGATCTGCTGCAGACAGTCGGAACTTCTTTTCAAATATTCAAAAGATCTGCTATACCCACAATATTCCTCTTCTCTCAGCTTCTCAGCTCTATCTAGAACACTTCAATGTCTTTCTACATTGCAAATTTGAACCTCCCTCTGAATTCTTCTAAGGTTGTTTGAAGCAGAGGAATAGGACCATGGACAGAGGTATAGCCTACCAATCACTGGCGCAGCAGGAAAGCGAACTCTTCCTGCCAAGAATCCCTGGGAGAGGGGTCTTTAAATGAATAAACTCTCCTTTATTCAGGAGTCACTTTCTCCTTTTCTAATTTCCCTGTGGAGTGGCACGGTTTCTTCTGGAAACACTGACTTTCTCCACCAACTCCATGCTCCTGAAACACAAACAGAATACTCATTCTAGCAGATGCAGTTCTTAAAATATTTTAAAATATTTTCATCATAAATATTTCAAACAGACAGAAAAATATAGAAAATAGTTTAACAAACATCTATGTATAAAATACTCAACAAATCCTAATGTCTGATTTATTTGCTTTTGGGTTTTTTGTTTGTTTGTCGTAAAAATTCTTACAAGCAGAATTGAAACCATTGTCTACTCCCGATCTCATTCATTTCTCTATTTTTCCTCCTTTCCTCTTTTCCCAAAAGTAATCACTATCTTGAAGTTCCCTTAAATCATTAACAATGCATGTTTTTGTACTTTTATATGTACATATTCATAAACAATATATAGTACTGCTTTGTGTTTGTAAACTGTAAAGGAATACTATATCACACTGTACATAACAGTCTGCAATACTTTTTTAGTCATCATTACTGTTTAGGTTTATTCATGTTGCAACCTGAAGAACTAATTCATTAATTACACCTGTTATATATTATTCCCTTGTTTGAAATACCCAAGTTTCTTATCTATTTTCCTGCATTATGGATGTATGGGTTGCTTTGAGTTTGTGATTGTTTGCTATTTATTTTGTTTTTTGTTTTTTTTAAGGTTTTACTTATTTGCGAGAGAGAGAATGAGAGACAGAGAGCATGAGAGGGAGGAGGGTCAGAGGGAGAAGCAGACTCCCCGCCAAGCAGGGAGCCCGATGCGGGACTCGATCCCGGGACTCCAGGATCATGACCTGAGCCGAAGGCAGTCACCTAACCAACTGAGCCACCCAGGCGCCCTGTTTGCTATTTAAACAATACTGCAATTAACATTTAAATACCTGTGTCCTGGTGCACACCATGTGAGAGTTTTTCTAGGCCAGAAGTTCTCAACCTTGGTCTTACTGACATTTTGGACTACATAACTCTTTGTTGCGGGTAAGATATTTAGCAGCACCCCTCACCTCTAGCCGGAAGGTATCAGTAGCAGCACCAACACACAGTGTTACGACCAGAAATGTCTTCAAACATTGCCAAATGTTTTCTGGGGGGCAAAATCACCTCTGGTTGAAAACCACTAATCTAAGCAAGAGAGCAACTGCTGGGTCTTAGGATTTATGTAAGTATATATCACCATTTTGCTTTCTAAGAGTCCTATTTCTCCACATCTTGCTAATTTTTGGTATTTTCAAATTTTAAAATGTTTGCATATTTATAGTTATGAAATGGTAACTTTTTATTATTTTATTCTGTTTTCCCTTCATTTCTAGTGAGAATGAACATCTTCTTGTATGTGTTTTAGCCGTTAGGGTTTCTATTCTGAGAATTGCCTGTTCATATCCTTTGTCAAATTTGCCTTCTAGTTGTTTCTTTTTCTCATCGCTTTGTAGGAGTTCTTCATAACTTTTTAATACAAATACCTTGGTTGTTGTATGTCTGGAAAAATATCTTTTCTCAGTCTAAGCTTGTCTTTTCACTTTGTTGATGATATACTTTTATTTTAAACTAGTAAAATTATTCATCTTTTCCTTGATATTTTATTCTTTTGTGCTGTATTTAATAAATTCTTCCTATCCCAAGGGTGTAAAGACAATTTCTTATATGTTCCCTACAGGTATAAAATTTGACTATTCACATTTATGTCTTTAAATCAACTTAAAATCTTGTGATGTGAAATAGGAAATACATATATAAGTATTCCAACACACGTTTATTAACACTCATCTTTTCTCTCCAGGTTTGTTATGCTTTCTCTGGTTTTAAATTTTGATTTTTTTTTTTTTTTTTTTTGGTAAGGCAACCCCCCTGACTTATTCTTTTTAAAATTGCCTTGGGTATTGTGGTTGATTATCTGTCCAAAGTATATTGTCTCTTTCTCCTTTCTAACTGAACCTAAATTGTTTTCAGGTGTCCATGAACCCCACCCCAAGGTGCTTAGTTTAAGCCCATTATAGTAATTAACATTCCATTGGGATTGGTTTGACCATAGGCATGTGTGTTGCATCTCTTGCCAATGAAACCTATGTGGAATTGTGTTAGGATGGAGATGGGATAGGATAGGTAAGTTTTCTCATTTAAAAAGGTACAAAAGAAGAACACTTGCCCTTCCTATCTTTGGACAGAGTTGGAGGAAAACATGATGACTGGGACAGTGGCAACCATCTTGCCACCTTGAGAGGACAAGCTGGAGCCTAGCACACTGAGAATGGCGAGGCAGAGAGATGAAAAGGTCCCAGGTCTCAGTGATGTCATTGTGCTGCTGAATTAACTGATCCTGAAGCCACCTACCACTGGGCATCCTGTGATGTGAAATAATAAACCTGTTATTGTTTAAGCCACTTTAAGTTGTATATTCTTTCACTTGCTGCCAAAGACATTCCCACCTATTATAATTAGTTTTGACCCTTTACCGTTCTACATGAATTAAGTGATCATTGTTCCATGTTACATAATCAGGATTTTAAAAACTGGGTTTGCATTGAAATTAAACATTAACTTTAGAAGAAATGACATCTTCATTCATTTTAATGAATTCATTTTAATGAATATTCCAATTCATGAATATGGTATAGGTCTCCACTTATTCAATCTTAATTTGTTCCATAAAAATATTTTATACATAAAATCAACATTTTATTTAGAGATAAAAGTCCACATTTGTGTTTATTTATTCCTAGACACTTCATCACTTATTGCTGTTAAAAATGGTGTCTTTTGTTTGCTATTAAATATTGTATGTGATAAATACTGAGATACAGGATTGTAATTGAATTTTGTTTGTTGATCTTATACCCTGCAGCCTTGCTGAGTTGTCTTTTTAGTTCTAATATTTTTTCAGTATAGTCTGTTTGATTTTCTTTATAGATAATCATATTACCCAATTAAGGAGAGCTTTTCTTTTCCCTTACTATGATAATAGAGATGCCATAGATTCAGTCATGGAGGCCAATTTCCTGTCATGTGTCCTTCCTTGCTTTCCTGCTTGATCATTCCCTCATGTAAGGCCCATCTTCAGGCAGTGGTGAGCTTTTTTTAGCCTCTTTAACAAGCCACTTTGTGTGCAGGAGGGTGGGGGTTCTCAGTCTAGCCCTGTTTTGAAACTACTCGTTTCAAACAGTGAACCTGGTTCTGGTTCCCACCCATTTCCCTCACTTTTAGTCTCCCTAACCCTGCAGAGGCCCCATTCCAGCATCCTCTGTCTCAGACCTGGACCCCAACAGGCCCATGTCTTCAGTCTCATTCTGCTTTGCATTCCTGGTTCCTAGACTACATTTTGGTCCAGCTGTTTCTTTTCATCTTTCTCTTTTATATATATATTTTTAAAGATTTTATTTATTTATTTGACAGAGACAGAGATAGCGAGAGCAGGAACACAAGCAGGGGGAGTGGGAGAGGGAGAAGCAGGCTTCCCGCCGAGCAGGGAGCCCGATGCGGGGCTCAATCCCAGGACCCTGGGATCATGACCTGAGCTGAAGGCAGACGCTTAACGACTGAGCCACCCAGGCGCCCCTCTCTTTTATATTTTAAAGACCATTGCTTTGTGTTTGGAGTTGAGCAAGTCCCTCAAAGGCTCGTGTACAACAATGTTTCCTTGACCTGAAATCACAATTCCAAATGTCTATTTTGTAAGGAGTTACAAAACTAGCTTTTACCCCTGCTGATAGCACACCCAATAATTATCATCAAATATAATACTCCTCGGAATTTTCACAATGTCTTTCGGCTCCTCACACTTGTGAATGCTATAATGTCTGTGTTTGTTAACCGAGTGTGGGAAACAGAGGTAAATAGTATTTTCAACACCTGAGAAAACTGAGGCTTCTTGCTTAATTGTGGCCAAGAATAACCAGACAGAATCGCAAGACTGTGAGTTCCTCCAAAGTAGGGCTGTGCCTTGTCCATCCTGTACCTCATACAAAATGACCTTCAAATGAAAGGGGTTTTTTTTCCAAGATTTTATTTATTTATTTGAGAGAGAGAGAATGAGAGAGAGAGCACGAGGTGGGGAGGGTCAGAGGGAGAAGCAAACTCCCTGTGGGACTGGATCCTGGGGCTCCAGGATCATGACCTGAGCTGAAGGCAGTCGCTTAACCAACTGAGCCACACGGGCACCCCAAATGAAAGTTTTTGAGCTGAGCAAACCAAACCCTGGGCCCATGCTAGCTTTATTCAACCGGACAGCTCATGAACTGAGGAGACCCCTAATAAGGTCCTTAATATCTAGGCAATGCTATGACTTGAAAAGGAAGGAACGGAAGGAGTAGAATAAGAGCAGCAAGAGCTGATACTAAGCAATGTGAATAAGAAGGAATTGTCAATGGCATTTCATCTAGAAAGTGGATTTTGATTGAGATTTAGAATTTTTATACTAATCCCCTTATATAAACTAGCTTAGTATGTAAATATAATCAAAATAGCATTCATTAAAATTGCAAAACTTATTTATTAAAATATGTAAAACAGCCAGCTGCAGCAGTAGTGATTAAGAAGTATAAAAATAAATTATTTTGCCAACAAATATTTATTGAGTTCCTACTATGTGCCAGCATTGTATTGGAAGTTGTAATACAAAGATAAATAACACAGGTCCTTACGCAGCTAACCATCTAGTTAGGCCAAATGATGGGCAGATAAATAATCCAAATACGATGTGATAAGCTCCTTAAAAGACTGTCAGCTCAAAGACATGTTTGTACACCCATGTTCACAGTAGCCAAGAGGTGGAAGCAACCCAAGTGTCCATCAACAGATGACTGGATAAACAAAATGTGGCATATGCCTACAATGGAATATTATTCGGCCTAAAAAAGCAATAAAATTCTGACATAGGGTGTAATATGGATGAACTTTGGGGATATACTGAGTGAAATAAGCCAGTTACAAAAACACAAATACTGGGGGCGCCTGGGTGGCTCAGTCAGTTAAGCGGCTGCCTTCGGCTCAGGTCACGATCCCAGGGTTCTGGGATGGAGCCCCATGTTGGGCTCCCTGCTCAGTGGGGAGCCTGCTTCTCCCTCTTCCTCTGCCGCTAGCCCTGCTTGTACTCTCTCTCCCTCTCTCTCTCAAGTAAATAAATAAAATCTTTAAAACAACAAACACAAATACTATATGATTTCACTTACACGAGGTACCTAGAATAATCAAGTTCATAAAAACAGAAAGTAAAATGTTGGTTGCCCAGGCCTTGGGAGGGTGCAGAGAGTGGGGAGAGTTCTTTAATGGGCAGAGAGTTTCAGTTTGGTCAGATGGAAAAGTTCTAGAAACTGGGTACACAACAGTGTAAACATACTTAATACTATTGAACTATACCCTTAAAAATGGTTAAGGTGATAAATGTTGTTATGCGCAATTTACTACAATTTTTTTAAGAGTCAAAAAAAAAGTGTTAGCTTCATGAGGGGAGGGGTACATTCTGTTCGCTCTTAAATTTCTAGCATCTAACAGAATGCCTGATGCATAGTAGGCTCTTGATAAATATTTGACCTTCCTCTGGCTTCTCCTCCCCATCCAACGTCCTACACAGCACAGCAAAGGCCAGGTCCTCTGTGAGCCAATTCAGCAAACAAAGGCACTTCTCTCCTTAGGGCCCAGAAGGGGAAGAATTTCAAGTATTTGTGATTTGATATTTGTCCTGGTTACACCAACTATTCTTTACTTCTCAATTATGCTTATCTGAGCTTTTTTTGGCATTTAAATTTCCTAAAGATAGATACTGCTTCTACTTCCCAAAACAGAGTTGTGATGGACTTTGTTAAGAAAAAAAAAAGTGGAAGGAAGTCTGTGAGGTGAAATCATTACGAGGCCAGTGTACAAATGGGCTCTGGAGCCAGGCGTGCAGTGCTCAGGAGGAAGGATGAGGTCATTAGCATATATTTGCAGTTCCGCTGCCCGTCCCTCCCTTCACTGGCTCAGTCTGATTCCAGTTGCTTGGTTTATTCTTTTGGGGTTTTTTGTTTTGTTTTTTTGTTTTTCTTCACGTGGTCAAAAATAGAAAGACAAAAAAAAAAAGTTTCCTTGTACTTGTTTTAGCTTTTTTACTTTTTTTCCTCATGTCTTTGTTTTCCCATTTGCCATGATCCTTCTTCCTGCCACCTGTTCGTTCCTCTGCTTTTCCTACCTTTCTCAATTAGGGCTTTTCCTTGTGTTCTATACACCTGGCTTTGTGCCTGGTATCCATGAAGGACAGGTAAGTGTGGTATTTATTTACAGCACAGACATGGAGCCTGCCAAGGGCCAGAGGGATTAGCACCAAGGAATTCCCTGTTTCTGGCCCAGGCACCGGACAGAGCTCCCTGTCATTGGTTCTGACTTCGCCTTGGCCCTGGGCATGCATGTTGCATGTTGCTAGGCTTTAGAGTAGAACAGAAGTGCCTTGCCTAATGTTGCAGAAGAAGTCTGGAGGAGAGGGGCGCCTGGGTGGCTCAGTCGGTTAAGCATCTGCCTTCAGCTCAGGTCATGATCCCGGGGTCCTGGGATCGAACCCCACATCGGGCTCCCTGCTCAGTGGGAAACCTGCTTCTCCCTCTCCCACTCCCCCTGCTTGTGTTCCCTCTCTCTCTGTCAAGTAAATAAATAAATAAATAAAATCTTAAAAAAAAAGAAGTCTGTAGGAGAAAGGTATCAGGGTATCTTTCTTCTTTCTCCTCAAGCTGGTATGCTGGGAGGCTACGTGCAGACCATAGCCAACCCAGGCCTTCTTGGAAACAGGGTCAATCATAGAACCAAGCGAGGTTTCCAGGCCTGGAGATTTGATCATGTTACTTTTAAAATGCAATATTTAAATAGTTCTTGCTGTGACAGACACTATTTGAAGTGCTTTTCTATAGTAACTCATGTTACCCTTTAAATGTTAACTCACTTAAGCCTTACAACAACCCTGTGAACTGGGAATGACGATTGCCTGGATTTTATGGAGGAGGAAACTGAGACCCAGAGAGGTTAAGTGATTGCTCAAGGTCCCAAAGCTAGTAAGTGGTACCGTCAGGATCTGAATCCAGACAGCCTGGCTCCTGAATCCATGCTTTTAACCACCATATGGGTATCATACCCTCGCTTTTTGAAAATATACATTATACCACTTCACTTTTACAAAAGACCTACATTAGTACTTGGTTTTGCTAACCAAAAGAAATCTGAAGAGGATTTTTGCTTTTACAAAAAAAAAAAAAAGGGGGTGAAAAGCAAAACCAACATGTCCAGCATTTGTTATGCACAGAGCCCACACGTACAGAGGCAGCGTGCACCCTGAGCTGCGAGAGCGGCCCTGCCAAGCTCCTTTCCTGAGAACTACACTGAGCCTCTCGGCACCAAGTCGCCAAAGCTTCGAACTGTGTCTGTGAACATCTGTGCTTTATCTCGATTTATTTTGTGCATCCGTTAGCAAGATGTGTTCTGAGGTATCAGCCTAAGAGAGGTTATTTTTTATAAATTGATGGTAATAGCTTCTTTGCTTCATGCCATTTCAGCTTATGGAAGGATTCGTAGGAATGCTCTACTGTCATATAGTGGGGGACACCAGCATGATGCTGCCTCTCTGGTTTATGTACAGTCTTCCAGGATCTCTCTTGGAGATCTCAGGCCTGATTTTATCAAATATCTTCTACGAGGTATCACACCCTCCGGTAGGAGCTGGGCAATGTGTGTATCCGTCTGAAATTCCTGTGTGGCTCTTGGGATACCTGCCAGCAATCATGTGTTCACAGGCTCCATTCTGCAGAAGACATAAGAACCAGACCTTCTCTCTCTCTCTCTCTGGAGATAGGACACCAGAAAGCACTTTCTACTCATACAAACTTTAAGAAATAAAATTTTAGTATATGTTTAATAAAGATAAAATGTCACATTATGCCACACCTCGTATGAAGGCTCTCCCTCAACCCCCATAAGCAATGATATTACCCTGGGATCTGTCCCCATTCAGGGCGAGTTTGTAGGGAGCTGTCCCCACCTTCTCCACCCAGACCCTTGTGAACAGCATCATGAATTTTTTAGATGGTTGGTTGGACTTGGGAGTGCAGTTCAGAGCTATAGGACAGATCTTCCGGTGAGAGTTGCAAACTGGTCTGGAGAGGAGCCCATGACTTTGGCCTCTTTGCCCTGGAAGATTATGCCGTGGCCCTGAATATCTGCAGATCCTCTGACCTTCCCTATCTCCCTCTGGCTGCGCCGCAAATGGCTTTCCCTGGTAAAAGCTGGGTTAGCAGAGAAGAAAGCTTCACAGGAAGTTAGGATGAGTTTGGCTTTCTGCTGTCCTCACAAACTCTGACCTATGTTGAAGGACTGGGTCTCATCATTGTAAAGAGAGATTTGTCTCTGGACTCTTCATGACCTCTGCCAGCTTCCTACTCATAAATCCAAGGCCTCTGCCCATTCTCCGTCTCTAAAATGCATGTCCTGGATCTGCCTCCTATTGAGCCCTAGTTCTAATCTGGCTGGCCCTGGTAGAAAGTGAATTCCTGTTAAGAAATTAGCTGATAACATCTGAGGCATGGGCTCTCCTCTATATATTGCATTTGCATCTTAATAGGAATATTCAAAACCAAAAAGTTAAAAAAAAAACAAAACAATTGAGTACCTCAGGGTGAAATGTCAGGCTCCCTTACACAGAGATCTGGGGGGGGCTGGTATCCTGTAGATCTCCCCACATTTGTATATGCACCTAAAACTGGCCGTAATGTCAATGTCAGGTCCACAGACATCCTCAAATCCAAAACAAAAACATTCACTTTGCAGCAACAACTGTCCCTCTTTGAGTGTGTTCTTAGGACTCACCAAATCCTAGGACCCAGAACAGGGCATGCTAAGGAGTTCAGTTTACTGGCAGTTTGGAGCACAGTCCTTTGTCAAGTGGGGTATTTCCTCTGACATCACTGGACTGCTCGTCAGCTCCAAAATGGGTCTTTGCCAGGAAAACCTGAATTGAAGAGGAGGCTGGGCCTTCGGGGAAGAGAGCCTGTGTCCTGGTGGGCTGGGTGTGTCTGCCCCAGGCATCTCTCAGAGGTGCTGACTCCCTGAACTAATGTACTTTTGACCCAAGAGGGGAAAAAAGGTGTAAACAGTGGAGCTGCCCGGGTGGGACTTTTTGAACTGCCAGGATGGTGACAGCCCCAGCCCCACCTACACCATCAGAAGCTTTGGTCTTCCTTCCATGCCCACCCTGTTTCCTCCCACTCCCTTGCGTCACCCCTCCTTCCCTGTTCTCGTGAAGACCAGCCTAGGTGACACCTTTTGCTTCCCAAACCTCCTTTGTAGCTCTTCTTTGACCCCTTTCCTCAAAATATTCTCAATCTTTCCTCCTCCAATGCCAGACTGTTGGCATCTGTCTCCCATCTTGTGCAGCCTGCCATCCCTGGCTAACCATGGTTTTATAATTGTCTCTGGTTAAAGTTTAAATAGATGGGTTTCAGCCCAAGAGAAAAATGTAAACAAGCCCTTTCTGCAGTCTTTCAGAACTGCTGACTTCCAGTGCTTTTGAATTCTGTGCTAGGAAATTCATTCAGCTCCTCCCTAACCAAGGAACTGAGAGCCGCCACTGGGCTTTCAGAGATGTGAGAGCCACTCTGAAACCATCGAGAAGCTTTTAGATAATCTACACTTTTCTTTTTAACTCAATTAAGCCATCAGGATCCAATTCCTACTCTAGGATGTTCGTCTGGTGTATCAGCAAGAGAACAGTTAAGCAATCTTCATGGGCTGGCCTCTGAAGAAAGGAAGGAAGTGAAAGGAATTGTCATTTCCTGGCTGGAATTTTTTCTTTGGAGGGAGGAGGGGATTGTATTTGTTGCCCCAGGTTTTGGGGTTGATGAGGCTGTCTTACGAATCATGAGAATGGGATCGCTCTCGGCCAATGTGGAAGGAAGAGGGAGGCTCGGGTTTGAGCTGGTGATTCAGGCATATATCCCTTCATTTGCTGTGTTTCCTCAGAAGTAAGCAGGACATTGTTTTGAGTCTTGATTAAGAATATTGATTTTCTATATTTTTCTATTTTGTGTACTTCGTGTACTTGTGATCTGGTGTCAGGACGAATTCAGCAATAATTTTGGATGTTTTAGTCAAGGATTTGATTGGATCTTGCCTTCTATTAAAAAACCTTCAGTATTTGTCCCATTGCAATTTCTGGCTCTTATTCAGAGCCTTCCATGTCCCAGCTCCAACCCACCTTCACCTTCCACTATTCCGGCCATGCACTGACCTCACCGAACTTTCCACCCAGCTCCTGTGACATGTTCCCTTACTCTGCAGTGTCCCAGTGCCTGCTGACCCCTCCCCCAACCTCCTCAGAGTCTTCCCAAAATGCCACCTTCCTGTGTTCTGTGAGCTTTCCCTGCTCTCCATGCACAACCCAACAAACCACTCCTTCCCTCAGTTCTCTAGCAGTCCACTTCTGTCCCCATCACAGCAGCATTTATTTTGCTGTTTGTTGGTCAGCCTGTGTCATGGGTCAGCTTCCTGCACTAGCTACTTAGCTCCTTGAATGGAGAACGGTGTATTCATCCCCCAATACTGCCCTGCCTCGTACGTGGCCCATCATCAGTGCTCAAAAATATTTAACCTTTATTTTTCAACCTCTCTGAAAACTTGATGCCAATATTTTTTAAAACAGCTCTTGAGAGGACCCAGGAGGAGTGAAGAAAGGAATTTGGGGCCAGACAGATTTGAGTTCAAATCCAAGCTCTGTTGAGTATTAGTACCGGGATGGCTTCCTTTCCAAGCCTCATTGTCTTCATTTGTAAAATGAAGATAATCCGATCTCTATGGGTTCTTGTGAGAATTAAAATGAGATCATGCAAGTTATGAACCTAACACAGTTCTGTCTTATCCTTACCATCCCTTGATGTTAAAATATATTTTTTTAATTTTTAATTTTTTTTTTTTAGTAGGCTCCATGCCCAGCATGGAGCCCAATGCAGGAATCAATCCCACAACCCTGAGATCAAGACCTGAGCTGAGATCAAGAATCGGATGTTCAACTGTCTGAGCCACCCAGGCACCTCGATGTTAAAACATTTTAAATGTTGAAACATTTAACTCTGGAACATGAATTGTATTAATCAGTTTAATAGATATGTGCCACATTTTCCTGTTAGTAGTACAACCTTCCTTGATACAATAGTTTCTTCTCACACTCGTGAGTTTCTCAAAGGCTTATCTTGTAAATAGGGTCGGACTTACCTATTTGACACCTGAAGAAATCCCAGTGACGGGGACGATGATGAGCAGCACCCCGTTTTTTGTTGAGTTATTTTCACATATGGAGGGTCATCCTCACACCCTCACACTGGTCTCTTCATTTCCAAGGTTAACTTTAAAGAGGAGAAAAGACACCGATTAGGACACTGCTCTTTTCCCCCTCCACCAAAAGCTACTTTCACCCATGGAAGGGGAGCAGTGAATTCCATTCATCCATCCAACATTTATTGAATGCCTGCCATGTACTGAGATAACTAAGATAAAGGATGAATCAGCCAAGGTATGTGCCTTTATAAAAGGCTGAATCTAATGAGTTTGGAGTAGTGGGCAGATAAGTAACTAAATGAGACAAGGATTGTATAGGTACAGATGGGATGGTCAGCCTGTCAGGAAAAGCTTCAGAAAGAGGTTCTACTTGAGCTGAGTCTTGAAATATCCGTACGCGGCTGTTAACAATGGGGGCAAAACACTTCAGGTGGAGGAACCCCAACTCCGGCTCCTTCCGAACCTCTGCTGGCTTCATGGAGCCTGAAGCATCTGGCTCTACCATCTCTCCCCTGTTCAGCGGTCTTCTCTTCCGCTCAGGCGACTTAAATCCTTCCTTGGTAGCAGTAGCATTATTAGTGCTGGTTCCAGTCAGAAAACTGACAGGAGAGGCTCTGTTGCTGCCTCTGCTGCCCGGACCAGAAAACAGCTGGAGTTGTTTGAGCTCCCTGGGGGAGGGTGGAGGAGCTGAGCACGCATGTGCGTCCATACCTGGGTCCGCGGGTGCGTGCATTTCAGAGTGGGGGGAGGGGTGTCCATCTGGGTGGCGGGCTAGATGTTGATCTGCAGGTGTTGCCACAGAAAACAGAAGTGGATATTCAGAAAATCAAGTGACAGCTTAGGATCTCATGGACAAGCCGAAAGACGGCTCAGAGAGGTGGTGGTGGGGGGCGGGGGCGGGGAGGAGGTTGAAATAACCTCAACCAAAACAGAATGAAACAGAGAAGGAAGTTGCATCAGAAGAGGAAGAATGCCAATGTCATGCTGAAGAGCCACAAATGTCACAAAACAAAAATAAAACGTGTGACTCTTATTTTATCTAGCCAAATACTATTAACATATTTTCTTCCTCAGAGCATTATTAAAACGACTGAAAATGACAGAAATTAGTGTAGCAAACAGGGAGAACACAGAAAAACACAAACAAAAAATGGTTATAATTTTTTTTTATGTCACATACCTCATACTTCATTTATTTGGGTTAGTGATGGATTATAATTTTGTCTTCTACCTCCAGAGACACGTTTCTTTTCTCCAGTACTTAAAAAATATTAAAAACAAGTTCTGAGATTGACTTATTGAAGAACACTTAAAAGGTCTCATTATTAGTACAAATTGGGAAATTTTAATAAAAATACTCTAATGATAGTGAAGTGATTGAAGATGTCAGAGCAAGAAATATAGATCCCAGGGATGTTAAGTTTTGTTTTGTTTTAATTTTCTTTATTTAGTTATTTTTAAGTAATCTCTATCACCAATGTGGGACTCAAACTCACAACCCGGAGATCAAGAGTCATATGCTCTTCCAAATCAGCCATCCAGATGCCCCCCCCAGGGATATTAAGTTTTTTCATTTCTGTTCAAACAGAAATGTTACCGTCTTTACCAAAAAGGAATAAAAGAGCAGTCTTCCTTTTGATTACATTCTTGTAACTACAAAGATGAAAACTTTATGGAATCGACTTTAGGTGAGGGGGGTTTTATAAAAAGTTAATATAACCCTGGACTAAGCATGGTATCAAGACTCATATGAGTCTTTTGACTATTACTTTACAAATATAGTCACAGGAATTGGTTTCCCATCTCCTTCTTAGAATTAAAATTATTAACTGGTTTGCTAATTTTACAAATAGCTGAAAGTGTATTGAGTTTGGAGAAGTGAATTAGGGAAGTTTTGCGTGCGTTAGTGAATGTGCAAAACGGTAGTTCCCAGTTGAATAAATTTACTAGTCCATATGCTAGTTTACCAGGTAAGTAGTGAATGGGCTTGGGGTAGACAGAGAGGAGATGAAATGATTAGGGAAAGAGAATCCTCCAGTGATGGAGAAAGGGAACAAAGAGGTCTGATGCTCCCTGTTTGCTTATGCCAGGTTTTCAGTAAATAATTGTGGAAGGAAGGAAGGAAGGAAGGAAGGAAGGAAGGAAGGAAGGAAGGAA
>NC_058414.1:84635532-84706215 GCF_002201575.2 Neomonachus schauinslandi
GAAGGAAGGAAGGAAGGAAGGAAGGAAGGAAGGAAGGAAGGAAGGAAATGAATTAATGAATGCTAAGTACAAAGAAAGTGGCATAAATGCCTAATTCAAAATGGAGTTTAAATTTTGCTTCATGACAGCGTTATAACAATATTCCCCTATGCTATACCTGCCTTGGCAACATACAAAGATGTATAATTTTCAGAAGTTGTCAGACCCTTAAAAAAGGAAACATATAAAAATTAGATTTGGAGGAAATGGAAATCTATGCAAATCTAAATTTTTAGATTTTTCTGAAGATATTTTTACAAGTCTAAATTCAGTGTTACTTTAGGAACCTGATAATGGATTGAAATTGTTTTTTATTTTTAAAACAAATTACTGAT
Organism: Neomonachus schauinslandi; assembly: GCF_002201575.2. Taxonomy (NCBI): domain Eukaryota; kingdom Metazoa; phylum Chordata; class Mammalia; order Carnivora; family Phocidae; genus Neomonachus; species Neomonachus schauinslandi. The sequence goes on from NC_058414.1 coordinate 84,635,907, forward strand.
GGGGCTACAAGCTGACATCAAATGTTATTTGGCTTTGGCCAACTGAGGAGAAAACAGCAAGAAGTTAGAAAGAAAAGATACCATAAACATCATAGTAAAAGCAAACGAAACCAGAAAGTTTTTTTTTTCCCCCTAGACCCACTGCTTTTTATAAGGAATTTGTTTTTAGAAGGTAATTTAAGGGTTGCGGGGAGAGGGAGAAAAAGTAAACCAAATCCATGGACTGTAACTTTTTTCCAGACACCTGTGTTTTTGTCTAATGAGTGGATGCCCCCATTTGTGCCAGTTTCCCTGCTCTCTGGGCTCCCCCATCTCCAGGGGCTCTCCATCTGGACATATTTCCTGACGCAGCACTTGCTGGGGATGCTGAGTCCCACTCCAGAGTAGTATGAAAAATCCCCTACCTCAGCTCCTGTTCTGGGAAGCATGTCCTTTCTGATGGTGTTCCCAAGGAATGGGAGAGAGAAGAGAGGATGCACGTATGAACTTAGGGATGCTAAGTTCTGCTTTACATTTTAAATCTATAGATCTTTCCTTTAACAAGTGGCAGGCCACTCTTAATTCCTGCTCCTCTGTACTGAAGAACTTAGCATTGCTTCTTCCCTTGGTGATCCAAGGAACTTTGCTCTTTTCCCAAAATACCTCTCTCTCCCAAAGCAATTTCCCCTCCTCTGAGAAATGCTGTCATGTCAGGCTGCACTGCCCTTGAACCAGACAACTTTCTCTGCTTGTCTTTATCTGTCTAAATAAAGCTAACCTACATTTGCTGTCTAATTCATTCGGATGCTTGCTGATGCTATTTAAAGCATCCCTTAAGGCTCTGTGGAAAACAAGATGCATTATCTCCAGTAGAGAACCTTTAGGTTTGTTGGTCATTTAAGGAATTCAAGAATCTAAAGAATCCATTCAGTCTTTAGTAGTTCAGATGTAAGGGACAAAAGAACTCTTCCGTGTTTTTTCATTCCAGGCAGTCTTCCCTGACTTGTATGTTGCTGGGTTCAGCTGATAGAAAAAGAGGTAACTAGAAAGTTAATCTCTCTCTCTCTCTCTCTCTCTCCCCCTCTCCCCCCCCCCACCTGTGTGTGTGTGTGTGTGTGTGTGTGTGTGTGTGTGTGTGTCGTCCTTGTCCCTAGGCTTCATGAAACCCAGCTTTTCTTTTCTTTAAGATTTTATTTATTTGAGGGTGCCTGGGTGGCTCAGTTGGTTAAGCGACTGCCTTCGGCTCAGGTCATGATCCTGGAGTCCCGGGATCGAGTCCCGCATCGAGTCCCGCATCGGGCTCCCTGCTCGGCAGGGAGTCTGCTTCTCCCTCTGACCCTCCTCCCTCTCATGCTCTCTGTCTCTCATTCTCTCTGTCTCAAATAAATAAATAAAATCTTTAAAAAAAAAATTAAAAAAAAAAGATTTTATTTATTTGAGAGAGAGAGTGAGCAAGTGAGAGAGAGAGAGAGAGAGGAGCACAAGAGCAGGGGGAGAGGGAGAAGCAGACTCCCCACTGAGCAGGGAGTCTGATGCAGGGCACCATCCCATGACTCTGGGACCATGACCTGAGCTGAAGGCAGATGCTTAATTGACTGAGCCACCCAGACACCCCAAAACCCACCTTTTCTGAAGATTAATTTCACAACAGAATGTATTTTTCATCCTGGGCTTTGATAATTGGTTAGTCCACTGTGGTTACCTGTCCCCTCTCAGGGAGCAAATGTGAAAGATCAAAAAGAGCGGTAACAAGCTTTCAGTAAACAAGCTTTTTGGTGAGTTTTTGGCTTGTCTCCACCTCTCATTCTTATGCCTCCATCTGACATTTCATTAGAGAATCGTGGTACTTCCACATTCCAGAAAAAAAAAAAAAAAAAAAAGGAAATTTTAAACAGGGAAAGGAATAAAATAATGGGGTGGTAAATAGGACTCCACTGTGCACTTCAATATGGGAGTTCAGAGAGGGTTTCAAATCTGTTGCTTGTTTTTTTCAGATCTGGTATTTCTGTCTGTCTGTTGGCTTGCTTAGTGGGAGGGAAACCTGGTACAATGGGATGGTCTTAACCATTAGTGCCCTGCTGCTCCCCAAAGCACATGTTTTTATCAGCATCCACTTGTTCAGCCACGATTCTGTGACGTCCATTGCAGAGAGTGAGTCAGAAGCCACAAGCTAACAGGTCTATTCCTTCCCACTGTCACCTAGGAAACCAAAGCATCATCCACAGGAAATGCAGGCCCCAATGGGGGGTGTGCCCAGATCGGGTTATAAAGCTTGCATGAGTTTTTCAAAAGAGGTCAAATAATAATGCCTAGAATCTCAGTCTAGGGTGGAAAGTGGATCCAGCCTCTCAGGTGTGGATGGAAGGAGGACAGGCATGCAGAAATACCAGGAAAAATTAATCAGCTAAAATCATGGGAGATGTCTGCTTTATAAGAAATTTACCAAGGGCAAGGGTTATTGAGACGTGGTTTGATTTCCCCCATTGCAAATGCATTTATTTGCCCATTGGTTGAGTGTGGGGTTTTTTTGTTTTGTTTTGTTTTGTTTTTGGCATGTTTGGATGGTGTGTGAAATGAGATGAGGAAATTGACAACACATCAAACCAGGCTTTCTGCTGAGTGAGATGTATATCCTCTTTTTCATGGCTATTCTCCCTTGGATTAAAAAAGTGATGGAGTGTTCCTTCAAAGAAAACCACACCCTGATTTCCCCCATGACCTCACTGTTTTTTAATTTTATTATTTTTATTTTTTGCCTGTGCCTTATTTTTTCCCTCCTTGACCACTACATTTTAGCATAGTCAGTTGGCCTTCCTGTATATATACAACTTACCACACACTATACACATATCTGTGAATGTAAGCTGAGGAAAATTACCTGTCCAGTTTCATGTTGTTCAATGAGCTTAATGTTTCCAGGCAGTTTATACTCTCATACTGCTATGGGTGAAGGATTCTACATAAAAGTACCATGTGAGCTCTCTTAGAACTTCTTATTTTGACTCAAAGACTATTAGAATGGGGCAGGGGGAAACAACTCAGAAGTCATCTGGTTCAATCACCTCATTTTTCACATGAGAAATTAGTCCTAGAGAGGTGAAGTGATTTGTCTAAGGTCATATAATAAATCGTGGTATATATGGGAGGCAGAGGAGAGGAGAGAGAAGAGGTAGGAAGTTTGACCACAAGCTCAAAATGAGTCAACAGGTGATATGACCACCTCTAAGACTGTTAAAATATTAAGCTGCATTAATTGAAGTATGAAGTCCTGACTGGGAGGGGCAATTGGTACCCTCCCACGCTGGTCAGTGTTGCCAAGAGTATGATGTTCTGTTCTGAATACCCATTGAATGGGGAACAATGACAAACCCGACCAAAATGCCCAGAGGAGGGTAAAGATGGTGATAAGAGTTTTAGTAACTATAACATAATAAGAACAATGAAAAACATTAGACTATTTAGCTTGGGAACCAGAGGTTTGTCATGGAGGGAATGAGAGTAAGTATTATTAAATAATTGAAGGGCTGCCTTGAAGAGGGTTCAGAATTATTTTGAGTGACTGGGAAGGGCAGTCACAAATGAGTACAAGTTAAAGATAATGGATTTTAGCTCCATATAAGTAATTTTCCAATAATTCTAGCCGATTGAAATGTATTAAGCTGATAGGGCAGTGGATTAATTGTTTATCTCCAGAGGTGTTCGAGTAGTCACTCATTTATCCAAATATGTTTATTGAGCACCTGCCATATGCCAGTCATTGGACCAGAGGGACTTTGAGGTTGTGGTCTATGTTAATTAAGGCAATACTAACTGTAGTATGAAATCTGTATATCAAACCTGAGACATGATAAGAAATTTATTTCTCATTCATAAAACATCCAAAATGGGTGTTCATGGTGGGTGCCTCTCTTCCAAGTGGTCATTCAAGGAACCAGGCCCTTCCATCTTGTAATTCTGCCATCTTCAACATGTGGCTTATGAGGTTGCTCTAGGCATTAACATCCTGCTGACAGACAGAGAAAGAATATGGAAGATTGAGTGGGGAGATTTTTATAGGCTAGACCCAGAAGTGGTGCACAGAAGCTCTGCTCACATTCTTTCTATCCAGTGGAATTCAGTCCCATGTCCATGCCCAACTGCAAGGGAGGCTTAAAATGCAGTTCTGTGCCCAGGAAAAAGAGGAACAGGTTTGATAACTGACCAGAAAAGCTTTTACCACACTATCCAATTCTAAGTTTCTATGATTATGGTGACAGAACTGGCACAGGAATTTTAAAACTTTCTTTTTTAATGCCAATGTCATTATGTCTCTTGTTTACATTACATGTCTTCCTATTGAAGGTCTCCTGTTGAAGATATACTGTTTAGTTTTAAAAAGCAAAGTACAAAATAATGTATATAGTATGCTACTCTTCTGAATGAAAAGAGGAATCGTAACGATAATATTTATTTGTATCTGCTCACATATATATTGAAGAAACACTGGAAGAATACAAAGAAACCATAGGGAGAAGGGTGGAGGCAGAGGGAGGAAGGACGTATCCCTGGGAGCAAGACTTGTCCATGTATGCCTTTAAATATTGTTTAACTACTTACTTACTTACTTAATTCTAAAACTATATAATTTAAAAAACCATTTCTTTCTACTGGAGAAGAGTTTTTCATGGATGGACCTCTTTTTGTTTTCAAGTAAAGAAAAGCTTGAGGAAAGGACTATCTGCGCAGGTGAGCAGGGCATAACTTATGAGCCTGAAGTAACAACAGTGATGAATATAATGCCTTTCCTGTTATAAAGCACCTGTCCTGGATTAATTAGATTTTTCAAATGAAAGTGAAAGAATAATAATACAACAATAAACTTGTTTTATGTGGAACCATCTAAAAGTCTCAGAGTGCTTTAAATCTGATATCATTGTTTATTTTTATAGCATTCCTAGTAACTATGATACAAAAGATTTAAATTAATTTCTTGTTTTGTAAGGTACTGTCAGAGCCATGAAAAGAAGTTTAATTGCCTACAAATTCCTGTTAGACTTGTAGGCCAATGATCTTGCTTTCTGGGTAGCATCAACCCTGGAAGTATGTGATAAAAATCCTTTACGTTTTACAGCATTTTCACAAATAATTTCATATTTGGTTTGTCCATCAACCATGTAAATTAATTGTGACTGGTATTATCTTTAGAGATGAAAACAAAGGTGGTCACTATAAAAAAAGTTAAAAGTCTAATAAAAAATTAGGAGAAGGATGCTTCCTTGATATATAAGAGCTATTACAAATCAATAATTAAAAGGCAAATATTTCAATAGAAAAATTTACAAAAGACATGCTTTAAAATCAGAGAAAGAGATCTCAATAACAAATAAACATTTTTAAATATCCTCAAAATGAGTGGAGATAAAAGAAAAATAGTATCTAGTGCTGACAAAGGTATGTGGAAGTAGGAACACTGATAGATTTCTGGAAGAGTTATCAGATGGCAAAACCTTTCTGAAGGAAAATTTGGAAATATATTAAAACTTCAAAGATGTTCAGAACATTATGACATAGTAACTTCATTCTGCTAATATAACCTAATGAAATATTCAGAAAAACGTAACAATCTACGCCAAATGATATAAATATCACCATTCTTACGAGTTCAACAAAGGGTGGATCCAATGACATAGTAAGGAAATGGAATATCAAGCTGTCATAGGAAACCATGTTAAAGAATTAGCTAAAAGCTAGAGGAAAATTCTACAACCCAATGTCAAATAAAAAAGCATGATTTAAAAAAATACAGAGAAACACTTTTGCTTTTAGAGCAACTTATTTTTCATCTCAGTGAAATTTCACAGGTGGGCAAACTGCCAAAGAACCCTTGTCTTTTCCACTGCCACAGTGCCATTCTAGGGAAGTACATTTGTGACCATAGTCATCAAATCACATACAAATGTGTAATCAACCAAAACTATTTTTAGACAGCTTGGCTGGTTTGCATTGTCTTAATGAGGCTGAAGTTGGAGGGTTAATATCTGTGTGGGTCACTTAGCACAGGGAGACAAGCTAGGTCAGCCAAGTAGTTCATACCTACAGTCAGCCATCTCACAAATGCATGCTCTTCAGAGGACCTAGATACAGTGTGTCATTTCAGTCCATATGATTTCAGTTCAGTCCATATAGGACAGTGCAGCTACCAAGCTTCATAACAACACGTGGCCTTAGCATCTTCAAACTCAGAACCTCAGTTAGCCATTAATAAGAGAAGATGCTTTACTTGTATGTTTTCAAATTATAAAAAAAAATCTGTCTATAAGCACAGGTTGGATCACAATGTTCTCTGAAGGTAAAATACTAAAGAAAGAAAAAAAAAAAAAAAAAAGGGTTATTTTTCTAATTGAGGGCATTAGAAAAATCAAGGGTGGTACATGGTTTACCTCTATTTCCCAGCGACCTGATGTCAATGAATTCCTATTGAGTTCATGTTCTGAGATTTGCCAAAGAGCAGGTCAATGTCACTAGAGAATTTACACATTTGTCAAAGCACAGAAGGCTATGGATTCACACCTCAGTTTCTGGCCTCAAGAGCAATTTTCTCTCTCTGTTTTCAGGATCCGCTCCTCCCTGCAAAACACCAGAGCTGCAGGCAGTTCTCTAAATAACACCGCGTCCCTGGCCTCCCAGCTCCCATTTGAACGTTTCGGCAGAGCTCCTTTGAGGTCTGCCCTGCACCGCCTCCCATCTCCCAGGCTCGTCTTCACTAGTCTGAGTCAGCTGTGAGTCACCTCACTCATTAGCAGAACTCAGAATGCTTCTCCATTCTCTGGATCCCTTTTGTCTCCCTCCTTTCAACTGGTTTCCTGGCAGCCTAAGGTCTGTGGCCAACCCTGACATTAAGGTGTAGGTCACTACTAAGATGGTCGGCTCAGTAAAGAGGTTGGCAGACAGAAGGTAGATAGATTAAAAGTGATGGTAAGGGGGCTCCTGGGTGGCTCAGTTGGTTAAGCGACTGCCTTCGGCTCAGGTCATGATCCTGGAGTCCCGGGATCGAGTCCCGCATCGGGCTCCCTGCTCGGCGGGGAGCCTGCTTCTCCCTCTGACCCTTCCCCCTCTCATGTGCTCTCTGTCTCTCTCATTCTCTCTGTCTCAAATAAATAAATAAAATCTTTAAAAAAAAAAAAAAACTGATGGTGAGGATAATGATAATAATGATGATGGTGCACAGTTGCTTGCTTCAGAAGCACCCGAATGGCCAGATTTGGTGACTGCCTGTGTAGGCTCATAGGACAGCACAAAGGTCCTTAATCCTTGGTCTCTTCTTTCTCTTCCTTCCCTCTTCACCCCTCCCCCCCCCCACGCCCATTTGGTACAAGGTGAAAATGTACGGACTGCCTTCACTGTGAAAATTAGGTAAAAGAGCTGCGTCCTACATTGGTGGGGTCCCTTTCCCCAGCGTTTTCAGATTTGTCATTCTCATGTTTACTCATCCGATTTTACATTCTCAGTGCTTTTCAGAAAGGGCAATAGAGAAGGATTTGTGCCTTGTTGGTGCCTCCTGGGCATATAAAGGAGCCTAGTGAAATGACATTAATAAGAAACTCTAGATTCACTGTAGAAAATACCAACACCAGGGCGCCTGGGTGGCTCAGTTGGTTAAGCGACTGCCTTCGGCTCAGGTCATGAGTCTGGAGTCCCAGGATCGAGTCCCGCATCGGGCTCCCTGCTCAGCAGGGAGTCTGTTTCTCCCTCAGACCCTCCCCCCTCTCATGTGCTCTCATTCTCTCTCTCAAATAAATAAATAAAATCTTAAAAAAAAAAAAAAGAAAGAAAGAAAATACCAACACCAGAATGCTGTTATTAATTCATTAATCTTATTAAAGCCCTTTGTGAGATGGTCAGTACTTTACTCAGCGTGGATAGTCACTAGCTTTCGGTAAGTCAGATAATTTACTTTAGAAAGGGACCCCAGTGATACCCTGTCCAGTCTTTCATTCAATCCGCAGACATTTACAGAGCACCTACAATAAGGAAACCCTGCAGATCCCCAGGGCCATGTTGCTTGAACTCCACTGCGCATGCATATCAATATTACCTGGGAAGCTTGCTAAAATGCAGATTCTGGTCCATGAAGCCTGGAGTGGACACTAGAGGTTCTGCATTTCTGTGAGCTTCCTGGAGATGCTCGCAAACCATACTTTGAGTGGCTTGACTCTAAAGGCTGCACAGAGCCAGACAAGGTTTGATTCCCTCTGCAAGGAATGCCAGGAGGTCCACAGGCTCTGTGAGGCTGCCCTATGCCTTCCTCCTCCTCGGCTCTATTTATCCATGAAGCCCAGACAATGCTGACCCATTCTTGCCAGTGTTCTTGGCTTCCTAATGTCTTCACTCCCAGTGAAGGATGTTAAAATCGCAGGATTCAGGTTTGGGATTTGGGCAAGGAAAATGGCCCATTTATCTTCTACCTCGGCTATGAGGTCTGGTCTAGGCCACTTAGCAGAGAGCTCCGAACTCATATTTCAGGCAGAGCCTTTCTTTGATTGCTACAGTGATCTCCTTTTATGATTTGTTAGTTTGTATCCTTTGCCAATTTTTCTGTTGGGGTCTTTGTCTTTCAATTATTGTTTGTAATAGTTCTTTATTAAAATATTAAGGGGAATCTCTTTTACCCCCCAAAAGTTGTTGTTGTTGTTGTTGTTTAGTCTTTTCCTTTTGTCTATTAATTTTGGAGTTAGGAATCTTAGACTCTAGGCTAATATTAATTTTCTTGTGAATCTGAGTAAGCCCCTTTACCTGTTGTGACACAGTTCCTTTGCCTGTGAATGGAGGCAGTAAAGACTACATATCTCAGGGAACTGTTGAGAGTACATGTGGGATAGCGCTGCACAAATATAGAAAGTGGGTACTTTGTTTTTGGTTATATTAACCTGATAGTTTTACTGAACCTAGTGTGGGACATAGTTGACTGGTGTTAACAAGTACCAGTTTGGTTTTGGTTTATTTTGCTTTTTAGTTTGATTTTGGTTAAACAAACATTTATTGAGCACTTACAAGTTCTATGAGTGCTGTTCTAGGTTTTGGTAGTATTAACATACATAAATAGAATTAGAAGCTGCCCATTAAGCACTTTAAAGGCATAAAAGTGCTAGTGATTTCTGTTTTCCTTTGGCCTCAACTATCACTTTCTAAATTGTCAACAGATAAGATCTTCTACCACTCCTAACATGTCTGATTAAGAAAGTGCCTCAGTATTGAGGCAAGTGACCTGGTGTTTCTTGATTTCTACATTGCTGTCTCATCTCTATAAGAACCTTATACACGTTAAAATTATTTCTCTACATAGTAGAAGTTATAAGAGTAATAGTATTCCAATTCAGACTGACAGGTTTTTGTCTAGCTTTGAGAAGTAGAAAATTTGTACTTATCCCCCATCTATGATGTTTATGTTCTTTCTACCACTGACTATAAGAAAATATGCAATGTGTATGTGTGTGTGTATGTGTATACGTGTGTGTGTGTGTGTATCTTTATCTACCTATATATAGCCTGCCAGATAATGTTTTATCTCTACTTGATATTTGCTTTTAAATAGAGTCAAAGAAAAGAAACTCTAATGGCAAAATTTTCACTATCATCCAGGTAGAGAATACTTCCCTACTCCCACTGGCACCCCTGTTAGTCTTCCTACACACTAAACTGTCTTATGGGTCCCTACACTGAGCATAGATAAAACAAAAAAAAGTCAATATTATTGAATCCAATCTATTTGCCAAGCACTGTGCTAAGTGCTTTCACATACATTTTCTCATCTAATGGATCTTTTGCTTTCTTACTGCAGGGGAGAAAATGAGATTATGCCTTTGCTTTGCTACCTTCTCTTCTTAGAGTCCTTACTCCTCCCTGTCTCTGTAAGCCTTTACTGGTAGCAAGGGAACTCAGTTTGAGGCAAAATCCATTCTTTCTTTCATCTTTTCCAGGTCCATAGCAAAAAGTTGTTTGGTTTCTGACTTCTGGAAGATGAGATGTGTTGATTTAGGAATAAGTGAATGGAACAGGGCTGAGGGCTGAATGTTCTTTAACATCAGGTATCCACATAGGTAGGCACCCACCTCTGGTGAGAAGTCTCCCTTTTCCTGGCTTCTTTCTCAGATAATCCACTGAACTTTCTGGGGGGAAAGTATCCATATACATTCAGCTCTTCCTTTGCTTTATTTCTTTATCTATGAACACAGGTGCTTTACCAATTTCCTCATCCTGCCCTGGCCCCTCCCCAAATTCTCCTGAGAAACATAACAAATTGTATCTATTCCTGAGAATATCTGCTATTTTCTCCTCTTACCATGATTCCGTATCTTGGATTCCACTAAGGAAGACACAGCCTGGTTGACATTGCATAACCAGTGAGAAAGGAATCTTCCCTGGGCAATGAAAGGAGGACTGACTCACTATCTCAGCTCTTAGGAATGGCTCTCCAGCTACTGATGGAAGCCACATGGGTTCAGCCACGAGGCCAGCAAGGACCTCCCTGTGACCAACAAAAAGGAGGCAACCAGGACTAGCCAGAGCTGAGCTGGGGCAACTGACCCATTTGTAGAAGTGTCTCCAAGGACAGTGACCAGCAGTCCAAATTGCAATGTGTTGGCGGTGTATCAAATTTCTAGCTGATCCTGTCTGGTGGATGAATGGTGCCCAATAACAGAAGACTCTGGGAAAGGATGTACTTATAATCAGCACGTGGTGATATTTTTATTCCAGAGGCTTATTCTTCATTCTTTCACTTTTGAGTGAATATGCTAGGCACTGAGATAGAGGTTGGCACGCTCCCCTTGGGGAGTTGAGAGTTCAGTAGAAAGGCAGAAAAGGAGTAAATACAGGAGCTCAAGGAGAACTTAGAAGAGGCACTTAAGATTCAAGAGTTGGGAAAACTTCCCCAAGAATGTGTGAAAGGCTTATACAGAAGGAAGGAGGAAGGACACTCCTGGTAGAGGAGGCAGCAGAGAAGTCACAAAAGCAAGAGAGGACAGGTGGCTCACTGGAGAAGTAAAGTGTTTAGGTGTGGCTGAAGTAAGAAAATGCAGGGGGAGAGGGCAAGAGATGATCCTGGAGAGGTGAGCAGGGGTCCACTTACAAAGGTGTAATCTTGTGTTTCATGCAAGTGGGTCTGAAATCCACCCTGAGGTAATGCTGGGAAATGCTGACTCTGTGGGGGGAAGGACATGTCAGGTCTGCTTTTTTAGTAAGCTTTCTCACTGGTTGTAATGTAGAGATTAGATGCAAGGAAAGCAAACATGGAAGTTGGAGGACCAGGTTGGAGGATCTTGCAGTAATTGAAGAAGGAAACGACGTGGGCCTGAACCATAGCAAAAGCACTAGTGATGCAGAGAAAGATGAGTCTGAGAGATACAAAGCAGTTGCGCCAACTGACCTTGGTGATCAGCCACAGGTAGGGCCTGAAATATTCAGAATGGCTCTCAGCTTTATGGTTGGAGGAAGATGATAGGAGGAAAACTTGCTGGAAGGAGATGATGAGTTCAGGTTGAAGCAGGAATCCCAGACAGATACCCTACCACTGGCCTGAATAGCAATGGAGGAAGGTCAGGGCAACTCGGTGGCACTGGGGCCACCTCAGGTGTACCCCAAAGGAGGCTTAAGGACAGTTTCAAACCCTGCCAGCTAGAGACATGGGGCTCCTAACACAAGCTCCTACTTAGAAGCCTGGCCTATTAAGACTGACTCTGTGCAGGACTGAGGCTGCAGATGAGAGGTCTTCAGAACCTGCACCAAGCAGGGCCTGACAAGCTGTTACCATGGAGACATGGTGTGCGCAGGAGGGAGTGAGTAGGAGGTCTGATCCATTCCAAGCCTTGGGTCACAAGGCTGTGGCAGGCTAACAGATAAACAGGAAAAAGACATATCAATAGAAAAGGATGTTCAAAAACTATTGACAGTTAATTGGAGTTGTATCGTCATAATTCTAGATTAAGTCTAACAATTTAGAAGGATTAGGGTAAGCCACTTAATGATCCTGCTAGTTATTTCAGGTACCACTTAATGAGGGCACAGGGAAGTGGATGCCTACTCAGGCTAATGCCAAATGTACATACACCCATCCTAAGCCCTTCTGCATCCCTGGATTCTAAGTAGCTTCATATTATTTCCAAGTTTCTGGAGACATAGGCACAAGATATGGGAAGTTAAATTTTTTTTTCCATTTGCCACGCTGATGGCAGTAATACTTAAGCAACCTTTGGAGCTCTTCAGGAAATTCAGGTGCTGGCAAAGCCTCAGATTCAATGTTATTACTAAATAATTAGAGGAACATTCTGGACAGAGAGCCAGCAACACTGGGGCTCCAGGTGGCTTTTGTGTGTTTGTGTGGTGGTAAAATACATATATCATGAAGTTTATCATTTTGACCATTTCTAAATGTACAGTTCAGTGGCATTAAATACATTCATAATCTTGGGTAACCATTATGACTATCTCTTTTCAAAACCGTTAAGCCATAACTCTCTATTGGGCCCCCATTTTTAAAAATTTATTTATTTATTAGAGAGAGAGGGAGAGAGCTCACATGCATGAGTTGGGGGAGGGGCAAAGGAGAGAATCTTCAAGCAGACTCCCCGCTCAGCAAGGAGCCTGACAAAGGGCTCAATCTCATGACCCATGAGATCACGACCTGAGCTGAAACCAAGAGCCGGACACTTGACAGACTGAGCCACCCAGGCACTCCAGGCCCTAAATTTTTAAAACAACTTCATGTACTGCAAAAACTCTGCCTACCAGGCAGGATGATGGTTGTGCTGTTACAAGTAAGACAACTAGGTTGATCTTGGTTTGGTCAGTCGCTCTCAATTCAGACCTGGGGTTTTTTGGCCAGAGTCCCCATCCTGTGGGTAACCTTGTTAAACATAATCTCTGGAGGGAGACTGATTTTTTTTTTTTTAAGATTTTATTTATTTATTTGACAGAGAGAGACACAGCGAGAGAGGGAACACAAGCAGGGGGAGTGGGAGAGGGAGAAGCAGGCTCCCCACGGAGCAGGGAGCCTGACATGGGGCTCGATCCCAGGACCCTGGGATCATGACCTGAGCTGAAGGCAGATGCTCAACGACTGAGCCACCCAGGCGCCCCAAGGAGGGAGACTGATTTTAACCATCTTAATGACTGAGGAGACTTATCATTCTTGATCTCCAAGGTATTCAAATAGTTTGTGGCACTGCTTATTAAGAAGTCAGTAAAAATTAAGTCAGGGCCATAGGCCTTTGTAAAGATTCTACTGGAGGCAAACTTTGTTCCAAAGATAGCTGGGCATAATTGTGAGACAAGTTGTCTATGAATCAACTTCAATTTAAATAACCAGAAACACTAGTGCCTGTGGAGGATGAGATATAATTCTGGCTTGGAATGGGAGACTATAACCAGGCTATTAGAGCTAGAAATTCCAAGTGTCCTACTTCCTTTTCTTTTATAAATCAAAACATTCAATGAGGGCAGGGATAAGCCTTTGTGACTCTTCTTCCTCATACAACAAGTTCAAGGTGTTTAGAACATGGTGCTTATAGGCCAAAGCTCAGTGGAGAGTTCACAGATCCAAGGCAGTGATAACTCTCAAAGCCCAGACAGATACTTCCCAGATGCTTGATGTCAATCACGAGAGACAGCAGGAGGGAGAAGGAGTAGGAAAGATTGAGTGAAAGTTGCTTCACCATTAACAGATCTAAACCATATGTCCTGTTTGGGGGATCAGCAGTAAGCTAAATCCTTTAACATAATATATTATTTGTGGAAACTGCAGCTCAGAGGAGGTTGACTAGCTTACTTAGGATCACCCAGAAAAGCTGGAAGAGAGCTAAGAATTAGAATCTTTGTTTCCTGATACCTGGTGTAGTGGTTCATTTTGATCAGTATCTGCTGGTATTCTATACTTAGAATGCACAAGGGTGATGGTTCTCTTTATAGAGCCTCTCTATAAAGTTTTCATTGTTTCAGGGGTGATCTATCAGTAACTTTATCTCCAAATTCACCTCCAGTTTAGTCCTCTAATATTCTACTTGCTTTTCCTCAGAACTCAAATCCTGAACAGAAGTTCAGAAAGATGCTGGCAGTCGAGAAAAGGTTTACTGCTATTAAGATCCTATTAGGGGACAATTTCTAGAATGATGGTATGAGGAGATCCACAGACCCACTCCTGAACAAAACAACCATAATTGGCAAAAATTCATCTTTATTAAAACAACCATTTAAAGTTGTTGTCCTAGGGGTGCCTAGCTGGTTTAGTCAGTAGGGCATGTGACTCTTGATCTCAGGGTCATGAATTCAGACCCCACATTGGGTGTAGAGATTACTTAAAAACAAAATCTTTAAAAAAATAATGTTAAACTTGTTGTTCTACAGAGGGAGATGAGAGGCAAGAAGACCAGAGGCTACTGCCCCTACCTTGCTTGTAAACAGGGGTATCACTCCAAGAGAAGCAGGTCACTGTTCCTGCCCTCAGTTCAAGACAGAGTCTCTGAGATTTTTCTCAGGGGAAGATGTGGGTAATAAGCATTGGGCTCTGAAGCTCTTCACAAGTGAACTGACTTTGTTTGGAGCCGAGTGTGGGGAACCTCAAGCTGAAACAAGTTCTGGAAAACAATGGAGATTCAGTAAGAAGCAATGAAGGGGGAGCCAGTAGCTCTGAGAGCAACAAAAGCTAGACCATAGGCCAGCTAGCTAGAGAAACAGGGGAAAAGATAGCTAAGAAGAGCTCTCCTGGGGTCAGAACAAGTCTCAAAGACTGGCCTCAAAAACTACCTCTGCAGAGGGGCTTCAATTTAGTTGGATCAGACTGTGGAGCAATTTACGCCTCAGGGCTTATTGAAAACAATAGAGTGATTAGCTAGCAACTAAGGGAGCCTAACAGCTAGGGATCATACCAACAGAGACAGACAACAGAGAGATCAGGGATAAAGATAGTCAAAGAGAGTTGTGTTAAAATCTCTGTCATCCCAGGATGACAATGCATATATATGTCCAAGTATGTATTTTCTAAGGAGCAACAGCAGAGTTTCTGCATTGCAGGGAAATAGACTTCACTAAAATAATCTAGCTCAGTCACTAAAGAAATAAAAAAGCAAACTATAATGATAAGCTCATAAGTTAAAAAATAAACAAAGTTGAAGGGATCGGTATCCAGAGTTGTTACAATATATTATCTAAAATGTCCATTTTTGGGGGCGCCTGCGTGGCTCAGTCAGTTGAGCACCCAGCTCTTGGTTTTGGCTCAGTTCGTGGTTTCAGAGTCATGGGATCAAGCCCTGCATTGGGCTCAGTGCTCAGCGGGGAGTCTGCTAGAGGATGCTTTCTCTCTCTCCCTCTTCTTCTACCCCTCCCCCTGCTCATGCACGCTTGTGTTCTCCCTCTCTCTAAAATAAATAAGTAAATCTTTAAAAATAAAATAAAATACAATGTCCATTTTTCAGGGCACTTGGCTGGCTCAGTCAGTAGAGCACGAAACTCTTGATCTCATGGTCATGAGCCCCACTTTGGGCCTAGTGCTTACTTAAAATAAATAAAATAACATAAAATGTCCAGTTTTCAACAGCAACAACAACAACAAAAATATGAGACATGCAGGGGCGCCTGGGTGGCTCAGATGGTTAAGCGTCTGCCTTCGGCTTAGGTCATGATCCCAGGGTCCTGGGATCGAGCCCCGCATCGGGCTCCCTGCTCCGCAGGAAGCCTGCTTCTCCCTCCTCCACTCCCCCTGCTTGTGTTCCTTCTCTCGCTGTGTCTCTCTCTGTCATATATAAAAAAAAAATATGAGACATGCAATGAAACAGGAAAGTGTGATGTGACCCATAAACAGGAGATAAAAAACAATCAATAGAAACTCCCCGTGAGACAACCCAGATATCCAACTTAGCAAAGACTTCATAGCAGCTATTATAAGTGTGTTCAAAGAACTAAAGGAAACCATGCTTAAGAAAGCAAAAGAAGGTATTATGACAATGTCTCATAAGATAATCAATAAAGAAATATAAATCATTTTTTAAAAAAAGAACCTAATGGATTTTCTAAACTTGAAAAGTACAAGAATAGAAAAGAAAAATTCACTAGAGGGGCTCAGTAGTACATTTGAACTGGCAGAAGAAAGAATCAGCAAATTTGAAGATAGATACATACATGCATACAAGAATAAAGAGAAAGAAAAATAAAGAAATAGAAACAGAATTTCAGAGAAATGTGGGATACCATTAAGCATATCAACATATGCATAATGGGACTACCAGGCAGAGAGGAGAGAGAAAGCAGAGCGGAAAAAATATTTGAAGAAATAATGGCTGAAAATTCTGAAATCTGATGAAAAACAGCAATCTGCATATCCAAGAAACTCAACTAACCCTAAGTAGAATAAACACAGAGATCCACATCCAGATACAGCATAGTAAAAATGCTGAAAGAGAAAATCTTGAAATCAGCAGAGAAAAAACAATTCTTCACATACAGAACCCAAATAAGAATAACAGCTGACTACTTTCCTGAAACGATGGAAGGCAGAAGACAGTGAGATGGCATATTCAACAGAGTAACAAGACAGTATACAGAATGGGAGAAAATATTTGCAAACATGTATCTGATAAGGGATTAATATCCAGAATATACAGAGAATTCCTGAAACTCGATAACAAAAAAAAACCAAACCAAACCAAACCCCCCCAAAACAAAACAAAACAAAACAAAAACAAAAACAATTCAGAAATGGGCAAAAGACTTGAATAGATATTTCTCCAAAGAAGATACATGGATGACCAATAAGCACATGAAAAGATGTTCAACATCTCTAGTCATTAGGGAAATGCAAATCAAAACTATAATGGGATACCATGTCATACCCATTAGGATGGCTATTCTCAGAAAAAAATAGAAAACTAGTGTTGGTGAGGATGTAGAGAAACTGGAACCTTTCTGCACTGTCGGTGGGAGTATAAAATGGTGCAGATCCTATGGAAAACAGTATGGCAGTTCCTAAAAAAATTAACAATAGAACTACCATATGATCCAGCAATTGCTCTTCTGGATATAGACCCAAAAAAACTGAAAGCAGAGTCTCAAAGAGATATTTGCAGAACCATGTTCATAGTGGCATTACTCACAGTAGCTAAACATGAAAGCAACTCTAGTGTTCATCAATGGATGAATGGATAAGCCAAATGTGGTATACACATACAATTGAATATTTGGCCTTAAAAAGAAAGGAAATTCTGCAATATGGTACAACATGGATAAACCTTGAGGATATTATGCTAAGTGAAATAAACCAGTCACAAAAAGGCAAATACTGATTTCACTTATATGAGGTTCCTAAAGTAGTCAAAATCATAGAGACAGAAGGTAGAATGGTGGTTGCCTGGGGATGGGGGAAAGAAAAAATAAGGAGGTATTGCTTAATGGATAGAGAGTTTCAGTTTTGCAAGATGAGTAGAGTTATGGAGCTGGATGGTGGTGGTAGTTGTACAACATTATGAATATATTTAATACCACTGAAGTGTATACCAAAAAATGTTTAAGGTAGTAATTTTATGTTATGTGTATTTTACTACAATTTTTTAAAAATTGAAGAAAAAAGACTTTGCACAATGATCAGATGGGAATTATCCCAGAAATGTAAAGTTGGTTTTACACCCTAAAGTTAGTTAATGTAATATACCATATCAATAGAATAAAAAACAAAAACCACATGATCATTTCAATAAATGCAGGAAAAAAGCATCTGACAAAATGAGCATCCATTAATGATAAAAAATCAACAAAATCAGAATAGAAGGGAACTTTCTTAGCCTGATAAAGGGTATCTATAAGAAACCCATAGCTAGGGGCGCCTGGGTGGCTCAGCTGGTTAAGCGACTGCCTTCGACTCAGGTCATGATCCTAGAGTCCCAGGATCAAGTCCCACATCGGGCTCCCCTGCTCGGCAGGGGGTCTGCTTCTCCCTCTGCCCTCTTCCGTCTCGTGCTCTCTGTCTCTCATTCTCTCTCTCTCAAATAAATAAATAAATAAAATCTTAAAAAAAAAAAAAAAAGAAACCCATAGCTAACATACTTAACAGTGAAAGGCTAAATGCTTTCCCCTTAAGATCAAGGACAAGAGAAAAGTGCTCTTGCCACTTTTATTTAACATCGTACTAGAGGTTCTACCCAGGTTATTTAAGCAAGAAATTGAAATAAAAGGCATCCAGACTGGAAAGGAAGAAGAAAAAGTATCTACTTGTAGATGACATGATCTTGTATATAAAAAATCCCAAAGAATCCACTGAAAAACTATTATGACTAATAAAAAAGCTCAGCAAGGTTGCAGGGTACATGATCAATATATAAAAATCAATTTTATTTCTATTCACTAGCTATGAGCAATCTCCCCCTAAAATCAAGAAAACAATTTCATTTACAATAGCATCAAAGAGAATAAAATACTTAGAAATAAATTTAATAAAAGGAGTGTAAAACTTTTACAATGAAAACAAGAAAGTGTTGTTGAAAGAAATTAAAGAAGACCTAAGGAAATGGTAAGAAATCCCCCATTCATGGATCAGAAGACCTAATATTGTTAACACAGCAATACCACCAAAATTGATTTACAGATTCAACCCAACTCCTATCAATATCCTAGCTGTATTTTTTCCCCCAGAAATTGACAAGCTGATCCTAAAATTCATATGGAAATGCAAACCAAAATAGCTGGGGGGGAAAAAAAAACTTGAAAAAAGAACAAAATTGGAGGACAGTAATTAACATAGTGTAGTACTGCATAAGGATATACATATAGATCAGTGGAGGGGAATAAAGAGTTCAGAAATAAACCCTCACACTTACGGTCAATTGATTTTTGACAAGGGTGCCAAGGCAATTCAGTGGGACAAGAATTGTCTTTTCAACAAATGATGCTTAGGTCAACTGGATATCCACATGAAAAACAATGAGTTAACAAAAATTAACTCAAGATGGACCACTGACCTAATATGAGGTAAAGCTATTAAAATTTATCAAAATTTAAACTTGCATGTTTTAAAGGACATCACTAAGAAAGTGAAAAGACAACTTATAGAATGGGAGAACATATTTGCAAATCCTATATCTGATAAGAAACTTACCTCTAGAATATATAAATAATACTTACAAGTTAATTTAAAATTTTAACCCAATTTAAAAATGGACAAAGAATTTTGGGGGGATGCACAAAACTTGTTTTATTTTTTTATTTCCTGCATTAACATAGAAAATGTATTCATAGAAACAAGGTGGGGAGATTTTTTTCTGTAGACTCAATATATTTATTACTGATGCCATTTTCTGTTTCTAACACCATTATACTTCTATATCCCAGAAGTACATTCTTCAGGTTTGTAGTCTACCTGGAACTTCAGCATCTAACCAATTCTACTTGGATTTTATTGGCATATTAATTTCATTCTCATTTTTATTTTAATATTGTACTATGTGGCAAATATATAAAATGATCCAAATGTGCCCAATGATGTGCTTCTCTTGCCCATAATTACAGTGTTTGGGAAGAGTACCTAGCCCATTTCTCTCCCCCAAATATATAATACATATCAACCTAAAATGATAATTATCTAGATTATCTAGTATATGTGCAGCTGAAGCGAGCACAATTATCTAGATTAGCTAGTCCATTCTTTTGTACTGTCTGTATATCATCTTAAAATAATGTATTCCATTTTTAAAATAATGTTGGTAGAAAAAATATTGTCTATATTAAGTACCTATAATTCCTTTAGTTTAGTCTCCATTTTCTAATTTTTAGTTTTTATGGGAAACACTTTCCCATTAGACAAAGAATTTTTATAGACATTCCTTTGAGGAAGATGTACAAAAGGCCAATAAACCCATGAGAAGACACTCAGCATCATTAGCCATAAGGGAAATGCACGTCAAAACCAAAATGAGATACTACGTGAAATCCCTTAGAAGGGCTATAATCAAAAAGACAGATAATAACAAAGGTTGGCAAGATGTGGAGAACTTGGAATCTTCATGCATTGCTAGTGGGAATGTAAAATGGTATACCACTTTGGAAATCTGTCTGCAAGTTCCTCAAAAGATTAAACATAGAGTTACCATATAAACCAGCAGTTTTACTCCTAGATATACAACAAAAGGGAATGAAAATATAGGTCTCCATAAAATGGTACATGAATGGTCATAGTGATATTATTCATGGTAGTCAAAAATAGAAACAATCCCGGGACGCCTGACTGGCTCGGGATGAAGAGCATGCAACTCTTAATCTTGGGATCATGAGTTGGAGCCCCATGTTGAGTGTAGAGATTCTTGAATGAATGAATGAATGAATGAACAAACAAACAAACTTTAAAAAAATAATTAGAAACAGCCCAAATGTCTATCAGCTAATGCATGGTTGAATAAAATATGGTATATCCATACAATGGATATTATTTAGCAATAAAAAGGAGTAAAGAACTACAACAGGGATAAACCTTGAAAAACATTACACACTTAAAAGAAGCCAGTCACAAAAGACGGATTCCATTTATATGAAAGGTCCAGAAAAGCGAATCTATAGAGGCAGAAAATAGAGTAGTGATTGTCTAATTGCTGAGGTTTGAGGGGAGAAGTTAGGAGGAAATGGGGCTGATGGCTAATGGGTACAAGGATTCTTTTTTGGGGTGATAAAATATTCTAAAATTGGCTGTGGTTTTGTTTGCACAACTCTGAATATACTAAAAAAATATTGAGCTGTATACTTTAAGTGGGTGAATTGTATGGTATGTGATGTTAAGCTCAATAAAACTGTTTTATATATATGTGTGTGTGTGTGTATGTATATATATGCAGAAAGAGAGAGAGAGAGAACAATATTAAGCCAAGGGATCTATGGACATCTAAACCCAGGTTTAGCCCAGGTA
The DNA here is from genome assembly GCF_002201575.2 of Neomonachus schauinslandi. Taxonomy (NCBI): domain Eukaryota; kingdom Metazoa; phylum Chordata; class Mammalia; order Carnivora; family Phocidae; genus Neomonachus; species Neomonachus schauinslandi. The sequence goes on from NC_058414.1 coordinate 84,656,794, forward strand.
CCACCATTATCCCTTAGGGTATAGAATCAATTTTAATATAGCATTTCATTAATCAGGTTGTGCCTAAAATGCTAATGCAGAGCTCTCTAGTAAACCAGCCTAGATCTCAGAGCCAAGATAGAAGATTTAAGGTGCATTTTTTCCTTGCCCTAAGCCCAAATTTGAATCTTGAAATTTTATCTCCCTATGCTGGGTGTGATGATAAGAGAGCAATCAAAGCATCTGGGAGAATCCAAAAGAAGCAGATGGCTGAACTTTAGTGCATGAAAGGGAAATGCCCTCCTAACACTGAAGCCCCCTAAAAGAAGGAAAGAGAAGAAAAGAGAGGGAAGGGAAGAGGGTGGGGAGAGGAGGAGAAAGGCAGGGAGGGGAGGGGGATAGGGAGGGAGAGGTCTAGTGACTCTACTCACTGTAAATGTGGCCCTATGCCTACAATCAGAGAGTTCTGTCACCTTTTGCAGAATAGGAAGGAGAGGATGAGAAAAGGTGGATGGATGGTCTTCTTCGAGATGGTCTTTAGTGGGAAGATTTCTAACAGATATAGAGAGATGCCGGTAGTGGAGAAGACAGGGTCAAAGCAAACCTGAGCAGAATGCCTCGGTGAATAACAATGCCTTACCAATCCTTGCAAACCAAAGACCCATTAGAGGAAGCTGCTCATGTCAAGATTTCCGATTAAAATTTTAACCCGGAAGGAAATTGCAGAATTATTAAAGCAATTTGTGTTTTATAGCAAGGTTACAATTGTTGGTATAAATGAAGTGTTTTGCAGATGTTATCAGATATTCCGTGCAGAGGAAGCCATCCATTTACATTCCTAGAGCCTTACTTTATTAGTGCTTTGCATGTTGTTTTTTTTTTTCCAAAGCCTTCTTCCCTTCTCTTCTCAGTGCATTTCTAGTTAAGGAACACTAAAGTTCTATTCACAAAGAAGAATAAGGATGGCGATGAACCTCATAATGATCTAGAAGAGACACAACCTAGTGACATGTTTTCTGGTGCATCGATTTATAAAAGGGAAATGATCTACAGGGTGCCTTTGATGAAAACAGTCCTTTCCCTTTCTGTAGCTCCCAGAAATGCACCAGTCTGCCTTTCAGTGCGATTAAGCAGCCCAAACACCCCAGGGAGGATATGGGGAGTAGCTGGGGAGCAGTTACGGCTGAGAGCAATGATTCTCTATGCAGACTTCTTACACTCTGGTTGGGGTTGAAACTTTCTCTTCACCCTTTCAAACTTTCTTTTTGGCCGCTTTCTTATATGTGGCTTCTCTGTTAAACTTACATGATTATGACCACCAACACTCATCCTGACCCACCCATCTTCTTACCTCTAGAAAGTGTGGGCTTCCAGAGAGCATCACCTCTGGGTAACTCACATTTCTAATTCAGAACTGCAATCAGAGTTCGTTTTGTTGTATAGAGAAGTGATTTGTTCATGATTTCCTTCTCTTTTGCAAAATTCTAGTACATACAGAAAAGGAATCAGAATAGTATAATGAACATCCATTATCTATAACCTAGATCAAACAGTTGTTAAAATTGTGTCATATATTCTTCATTTTCCTTTTTTTTTTTTTTCCTGAAGTAATTTAAAGCAAGCTGTAGAAATATATATATTTCACCCCTAAATACTTCAACATTCATCTTTAAATAATAAATACAACTTTGTTAGGTAAATTCAATTCTATTACCACACTAAGATTCAGATAATTTTTCAATAGCAATGAATACTCATCCATATCCAAATATTCCCTGCTTGTCCCCAAAATGTCTTTTTTAAAAATTGTGTGGGAAAACATACATAATATAAAATTTACCATTTTTAAGTGCACAATTCAGTGGCATTAAGTACATTCACAATGTTGCGCAACCACCACAACTATTTCCAGAACTTTTTCATTATCATAAACAAACTTTATGCCCTTTAAGAACAACTCCTTATTTCTCCCTCCCCGAAATGTCTTTTAAAGATGATTAATTCAAACAGGATCCACATATTTCATTTGGTTATTATGTTTCTTACAGTTCTGAATTCTAGAGCTGGCTCCTTGCAATACACCCACATACATTTTATTTTCAAGACATTGAATTCTTAACGACTCTGGACTAATTATTCTACAGACTGTCCCACCTTCTGGATTTGTCTGATTGTTTTCTCATGGTGTTGTTAAACTTGTTCTTCTGTTCTCTGTATTTTTTTTTTTTTTTGTAAGCTCAAAGTTGAATCTAAAGGCTTGGTAAGAATCAGGTTAAACATTTTGGTAAGAATTTGTCATAGGTAATGCTGTGTACTTCCTTCTACATCACTATTAGGTTGTACGTAATGTCTGGTTGTCCCACTATTGTTAAGCCTGATATTGATCACTAAGGTAAAGTGATGACACCTTACTAAAAAGTGGGTTTTTAAAAATGGGGACTTGACCACTTACACTGTTTTAAAATGATTATCCCTACTTTGAAGGTTCAGATAAAGGGGTTCTGAGTTGCTGCCTGGCACCTTGGAGACAGCCTTTATCCTGTATAAAGGATAAGAGGATTAAGACTGAGGCTTTATCCTCTTTATGGAGTAGACACAGGAGTTCAAGTTTATCTCTGAGGGTGGTCAGAGCAGAAATTTCTGGAATATGAAGTCTAACAGAGACTGTGTTTTCTCTGGGTCCAGAAGAAGTTACTCTGAAATTGTTCATTAGCCAGAATTTAACCATTGACAAATAGATCTTTTTGCTAACACTTACTAAAGAGAATCTAAACATTGGGAATTCAGATACAGAAGAATCTTTTTTTTTCCTCCCAGAAGAATCTTTTATGGCACTTTAAAATAACTCCTCCTCCACCTGCCACTCCTCCCCAACCCCCCAAAACCACTTTAGACTCTAGAATAAAAAATTAAGGAAGAGCATTTTTCTTTGGATGCAAAACAGACGGATCTTTAGATGTTTCTTGAGTACCGTTCAGAGTAAGGGAAAAGTATGCATCTGTTCTCTTTGTATGATGTTTACCTCTTGTCTTTTAGCTACTATAAGCTAAATAACTGATCCACTGAGAATATAAACAACTATATTAAAGGATTTCATGATTGAAACTAAGAATTTGGGTTTCTAAGGAAAACGAGTTATTTTTAATTTTAAAATCAACACTTTTACTTTATGGCAATTAAATACTCAAGTCAGTTACACTCTGCTCCAGGGTTGCTGTGCATTTCTGGGTATCCAGAGGGGTAACTTGGTTATTATTGCTCATTTGTCTTTTGTGTTTGTTGTTATTTTGTTTTTCGGCCAGCACAAAGATTAAACTTTGTGAATTTTCTGCATCGCAGGACAGAACTTAACCTTAGGGTACTGGACTAACAATTTTCCTTTTACAACTGAAATTAACAATATCCTTTTTCTCCATTTATTCTGTAATTTTTTAAGTTTCTGGCTTCAGATTTACCAGTTGGGTAAGGGAGGTGGTGAAGGTCTCTTTGAGGAAAGAGTTCTTCAACAGTAGCTCTCCCAGCAAAACTAGCAACACGTGCTGATAGCCTCCATTGGGGGTTACTACACTTGGTGACGAAGATCACACCAGCAGTTTCCAAGATCAAACAGTGTAAAGGATCATCCATCCTTTTCAACTTTTCTCTTTTTTTTTCCTCTTTATATATACCCACCTCTTTTCTTGGTTTCCTTCCTTCTTCTTCTGCCTCTCTCCTTGTCCCTCTCCCTCCTTGCTCATTCTTTTTCCTTCCCTTCTTTTACCACTCATTATCCTAGGCTGGTAGCCTTCAATGACTCCCCCTATACCCACCAAATTTAGTGGGATCTGAAGGATTTCCTACCTCACATCAGCCTGTGGTACATCACTGAATACTTGATAGAATCGAAGGAGTGGGAGAATCCTAGAGAAAGAGAATTCCAGAGAAGGAGGTCTGCGCCTGGATCTGTGTTCTGAACTCCTTCTGTCCAATTTCCATTTGTTTGAACTGCCAGTTCCAGTTTCCCGTCTGGGTTCTGTAGGATCTCACAGTTCTACAAGGATAGTAATGGAATTACTTGAACCATGTCCAGTACTTCAGAAAAGCCCGAAAGACATTGTATGTTTACTCAGTAAAGCTTGAACAGGTTAACTAAATAATGGAAAGCTTCTTTCCTTTTGGGGTCGGGGGGAGCTGGGGAAGTTATGCCATACTAACTCACGGTGAAGAATGTATCTTCATACTAAGAAGTTCTGGTTGCTTGCATGTGTTGTCTATAGGGTAGACAGACTGTACTGGAAAGAATGTGGGTGTAGAGGTGAGGCCAGAATTTAATTTCTCACAATAAGACTTAGGCTATGTCCTTAAGATCTCTGAACCTCAGTTTACTTATTTGTAAAATGGGAGTAATAATTTATATTTTTCAGACTCCTTGAGGATTTTAGGTAATGGGTGTAAAGCACTCATTAATACAATACCTGGTACCTAGTAAATACTTAATATGATTTCTTTATAAGTGTGATTTATTCAGTAGATAAAAATCTTTCAAAGCATGTGGCTCTTAGGGGAAAAAATGAATCTGATCATTGAGAACAGAGATTGGGAAGCACTCACATAACATAGCTCTACGTGGTCATATAAATCATCCCTTAAGAACTCATGCCAAGGGGCGCCTGGGTGGCTCAGTGGTTAAGTGACTGCCTTCGGCTCAGGTCATGATCCCAGGGTCCTGGGATCAAGCCCCGCATCGGGCTCCCTGCTCGGCAGGAAGCCTGCTTCTTCTCCCTCTGACCCTCCTCCTGCTTGTGTTCCCTCTCTCGCTGTCTCTCTCTCTCTGTCAATTAAATTAAAAAAAAAAAAAAAAGAACTCATGCCAAGTCTTTTTTTTTTTAAGAGAGGGAGTGGGGAGAGGACAGAGGGGCAAGGAGAGAGAGAGAATCTTTTTTTAAAATTTTTATTGTTATGTTAATCACCATACATTACATCATTAGTTTTTGATGTAGTGTTCCATGATTCATTGTTTGTGTATAACACCCAGTGCTCCATGCAGAACGTGCCCTCTTTAATACCCATCACTAGGCTAATCCATCCTCCCACCCAAGTAACAAAGTTACATACCAACTTATTTTTCTTCTCCTTAATCACTATGTTCAGCAACACACAAAAGCAGAAGCAAGACAGGTCTAAATGTGGTATTATCTGACTAGACCCTAAGCACTTTAAATTGAATAGTCTGTGTTTGGGGTTCATATGAACTGGTTTGGAGATGGTTATTTAGTGTTCTCCCAAGAGTATGAAAGTTTCCAGAGGAGACTGGTTAGATAAGCAGAGGCTACCATGCCTGGCTTCAGCTCTGTAGGGATTTCTAAGGCTTTAAAATTACCTCCGGAATCCCCTTCAATGCAGTATTCTCTGATGTTGAGCGTGGCCTCTGATACCTTCTTTTATCTCATTCCTCCGACACTCCAGAAATTTACCCTAGTCTCTCTCACTACTTGCAACCAGGAGAAAAGTTGGGAAATAGGGTTGTATTAATCAATATAGACTATTACAAATGACTTCAAAATCTCAATGGCTTGACCCAATTAAAATATATGGTTCTTATCACAGTTCAATATGAAACGGTAGGGGTAGAAATGTGTTTAATGTGGTGGTCAGTCTCTTATACAGTAATTCAGGGATATAGGCTTCTTCTAGCTTATGGTTGTTTCTTCCTTAGGTTCTCAGAATTCTTTCCATTCCGCCAGTGGGTGGGAGAAGAACCTGCCGTCACTGCACAGGAGGCTTTTTATGGCCCAGACCTGGAAATGGCACCCATTATTTCCATTGCTTTCTGTTGGCCAAAAATTAGTCACAGTGTTCTGCCCAACTTCAAGAGAGGCTAAGAAGTCCAGCTGTGTGCCCAGCTCATAACAGTTTCTGCCACAAGAGGAGAAAGATAGTTCCCCGATACAGGCTGATTGTTCTGTTCTTGTGTTTCCTCAAAGATATGCAAAATAAATGTACTGCCCTATTTTCAGGTCACTTAATGCCTAGACCTACCATTAACGTCTTGGTCAGTTTCTGGAAAAAGTCCATCCATCAACATCAGCATCAACCTCACTACCACCACAAATCAGTCCATACTGTGAACTTACTTGTTTGTATTTAGGACTTTCCAAAGTTTCGAGATACCTGGACCAAACCTGTGCAGAGGCTCTGATTTGGAAGTTGCCCATGCACCTGTATTTTGTTCTTCCTGTCAGATGGTTCCCATGACAAAGTCTGGCAAGTAATGCACCAGAAACCATATGTAATATCCAAAGCAAACTTTGTCACATGGCACCTATGAGAAGAAAATAAATGTGTTATAAACATTTAAAGAACTATCTCACACATCTTCAAAAACTATGAAAAACATGTTTTTGCCTTTTCTCAATCAATGTATTTTTCAGCTGTCAGAACTCTGTAACTGTCTGCAGCTTGCTTCCTAGTTCTCTCATTAACCAATTTACAAAGGCTATTTCATAGTGCAACCATTTTGGAAACATCCATCTGTCCTCATTTACTCACAGGCTATTATTCCCATTGAGATTTTAGCTTCCTCCCATGATGTTTGTTCATCTTCTTATGTAAAGAGGATGATGACATGGACTGGACAAGCTAATGAAGGTAAGGTCCTGATGTGCGCCCTGCTCTGTTTTTCTAATTGTGGTGTTAAGTCTTCACCGCCCATCTACAGTTTCTTTTTACAATCCAAGCCATGCATTTATTATATGGCTCATGGGATTAAGGGTTCAGTCATCATTCATGTATTTATTCATTTCTTTATCTATTCATTCATTCTGAAATATTCATTGAGTACCTACTTTGTTCCAGATAGTGTGCTAGGTGCTAGAGTCAGAGCAAAGAACAAACATATAAGGTCTCTTCCCTCATGGAACTTATGTGAGAAACAGAGTGTATGTATGCATGTATGTATGTATTTATTTTAAGTAAGCTCTATACCCAAGGTGGGGCTTGAACTCATGACCCTGAGGTCAGGAGTTGCACACTCCATTGACTGAGCCAGCTAGGTGCCCCGTAGTATGTTTGTTTGTTTGTTTATTGTAAGCTCTGTGAGAAACAGATTCTAAATAAATAATAATGCAAATATTAATTTAATTGTAATATTTGTATGGGAACTTTGTTTCCTTTTTAGTGTTTGGATAAACCTGAGTCACCAATAGTTACTTTGTTTTGCTTTGTTTTGTTTCGTTTTTAACTGAAGTCTTTGTTCCTCTGTAAAAACCAGCTGCTTGGGGTGCCTGCCTGGCTCAGTGGGTAGAGCGTGCAATTCTTTTTTTTTTTTTTTTTGGTGCAAAAAGGTGGTTTTATTGAAGCACAGGGACAGGACCTGAGGGCAAAAAGAGCTGCTGAGCATGAGATTCTTAATCTCAGGGTCATGAGTTTGAGCCCCACTTTGGACATGGAACCTACTTAAAATAATTAAAAAAAAAAAACAACACATTTTTCTTAAGGGTAGTCATTCATTCATTCATCCATTCACTGATAATATTCATTAATTCATTAAACATCATTGTAAAACTGCTATTTACCAGGCACTATGCTAAGATTTCCAAATACAAAAATGAAAAGACAAGATTGTTGCCCTTAAGAGTCACACTCCAGTTGAGTAGATTGGCATGCAAACCACACAGTTATCTATGACAGTTATGTCATAATGGAGAAATATGAAAAGTGTGGTGAGGCATTGGAAAAGGAGGGGCTACATCTGCCTCCCTAAGTCAAGGAAGACATCACAAAGGATGTAGCACTTGGACTGAGGTTTGAAGGGTGAATAAGCCTTTGCTAAGTAGACAAGTCAAGGAAGGGGATGAGATGGCTGGTTGACTATCAAAGACTTGTGTTCTTCTTCACAGTATGAAATTTTTCTGGCAAGTGGCCCAACTAATTGCCAATCCCCTATACATCTAAGTGGGGCTAGGTAGCCAGTTCTCATTAATGGGATGTGAGCAGAAGTGATCTGTTCCATTTCTGGATTACGGTAAGAAATAAGTATGCGTTTTCTTCCTTCTCTTTCCCAGCTGTATGAAGTAAAGGACTCTCAAGCTTAGAGGATGGCAGAGATACAAAGTAGAAGGACCCTGGGTGGAAGGCTGCTTGGCACACTGAACTGTTACATGACTAAGAAATAATCTTCTATTGTGTTAATCTACTGTTATTATATAGATTGTTTGTTACAGCAGCAAGCTCTACCTTAATTAATACAAGGCAGTCCAAGCAAAATGAACAGTATGTACAAAGGCTTACCAAGGTGAGTGTCTAGCAGAGTACATGCTCAATAAATATTTGATATTGCAGTAAGAGTATTATGGGGGACTATAAATAGTCCAGTACTGCCACAGTATAAAATACATGAATGATTGGTGGGAGTGAGGGGAGGGTGGATGGATAGGCAAGGACTGATCAAAAAGGGCCTTGAATGCCATGCTGAAGAATTTAGGTTTATTCTTACGGAAGAAGGGAAGCCAGTGAAGAATACAGAAAAGGTGAGAAGCATGATCACTGGAATAACAGGATCTTTGAGAAACACAACACCCAAGAACCTACTTTAATTTTCTTTAGATGTAAGATGCTAATCCAAAGATGAAAAATAGGATTTCAGAACAAGAAGACATCATCATCTAGTCAAACCTCATTTAGCAAATGAGGAAAGTGAGGCCCAGAGAAGTTAAGTACCTTTGCCAAGGTCACCTAGCTAAAACTTGGCAGAGTTGGGGACTAGAAGGCTAGTCTCTTGTTGCTAGCCAGCTTTATAGCATGGCTCTTTCCACTGTACCTCGGTGCTTCAAAGCAGTTGAGACCAGCTGGTGCGCCTGTGTTTTCAGTTCCCTAATGAAGACATAGGGGATTTGGAGGCAGGGTATTTTCCATGGAAGGCTGTCTTCTCTGTAATTCCTCATCTGGCTCGAACCGCTATTTTGGAAAAGGTCCATTTTTCAGCATCAAATTTCCCTGGAGGATGACTGAGAATGTGCTTAGTGGCCTGTGGGGTGCCCTTGCACTTTCTGAGCATTTGTTGGGAAGATGAGAAGAAACTAGTGGTGGAGTTTTAGCTCCTGGAAATGCTGCTTGGTTCTCTGGCATCCGGGGAGTTGTTGGCCCTCTTAGTGACTGTGGTTCAGCCCGCCAGCTGACTATCCTTCAGGGTCAGATCAAAACATCTTTAGCTTGTCTGTTTAAAGGGTCAGCCCCTCTGGCTGGCATTTAAATGTCATTTTCTGCAGTTTACTACCTCTGTTTTCATATACTATTCACAGATTCGTTGTTCATTATGATTATTTTTACTCTATCCAAGGCAATGTGACATACATTTGGGTTTTTTTTTTTTAACAGCAAGTACAGGCAAAGGGACAACTGTGCTGAGGTCAGTCTCAGAGAAGCATGACATGTGGTCTGACTTAAGGAAGACCAGGTATTATTGAATTACTTTACAACTGGGGAAGCCAGAGCACAAGTTGGGGCACAAGTCCAAAAGTCTCCAAGAAATTTTGGAAAAAAACGGATTTCTTGATGTTTTTCAATCTAGAGTTTTGTGACCACCTTGTTTCTTGTCCTTTGTTTGTATCATCTTTGCCTCCCCTGCATGTTCCTTAATTGCTAGCTCGGTAGGTTAGGATGAAATATTAATGAAGATGAGAGTGCTCCTTTAGTCCCTGCAGAGTGTCTTGGTAGCACCCAAAGACGATGTCTTATGCCGTGGAAAGTGCTTGGGCTTTGAAGTCAGAGAGACAACTGCCACTCATTAGCTGTGAGGTCTTGGGCAAGTTTCTTAACCTTTCTGAGCCTCAGTTTCCTTTTTATGTGAAAAGGGAAAATAATGTAAACTACTGGGGGTGGTTATGAGAATTAAATAAACTAATGTAGGTAAAACTCCTCTCTTTATGCTGAGCACACAGTTGGCTCTTAACCAGTATTATTTCCTTTTCAGGTTTCTGAGAAGTTCTCATTAATAGCATTCTTTTCCCCAATCCCCATCCTGGGTTCTGGTCAAGATGAGAAATGAGACAAAAGCGTGAGCAGATGGAGACCAAAATATCACCTCGACTGCTGATAAATGCTGTTTCTTGTGAGAAATAATGGGATACTAAATACTAAGTGAGTTTCAGAATGAGGTAGACTTATTCACCTAGTCACAAGGAACGTTTGATCAGGACAGGCCTTCTCAGGGAGGAGATGATGGTAGGAAGGGGAAGGGACCCTGCCCCCAGAGGAGCAGAGCAAGGCGACCTCCTCACTGAGGGCAAGCAGATACCTAAGAGGAAGAAAAGAGTAGCTAAATGAGCATGCCCTATACTTCACCAGATTAAGCTCCTCCCCTAAGGAGGAGGGTAAGACAAGGAGTAGACAGAGACCAAGAGTGTCAAACCTCCACAGGGATGAAACCTCTGAAGCATCCCCTGCCTCCCGCCCCCCAATATTTCTTTCCTCTGGACCCCCTCCTCTCATTTTGTGCTTGTTACTTTTCAGCCACTTTGCTCACAAAGGACACAGCTGTCAGCGTGTCACTGTGGGCAGCCTCAGAATACAAAGTTTGGGAGAAAGGTGTGAGAAAGGGAAGGAGAGGTTGGGTAGAGTCATTGGTAGAGAAGGAGGGTGGGCACATGATTCCAGAAAGAGAAGCCTAAGTTCAGAGTCAGGGGTTGGAGGTCTGAAGGTAGGATCAGTGTTCAGAGACCTGTTCTAGACAGGAGGACACTACAGGATCTTAGTCAGAATTTCTAGGCATGGGGCAACATCCTATGGCCAAATCCCAAGAGGACAGGAGGGCATCAGGGTTACAACAGCACTCAGATCTGACCTCTGAGTCAAGGAACTATGTTCCTGGAGATAACTCGATCCTAGCATTGAGCTATATGCCCTCTGCCCTAGTTTTTAATCTTTAAAATATAAGCATAGTTTGTGATTATAAAACTAATACTTGCTCACTATGGAAAATTCAGAAATACAGAGGTATAAAGAAAAAAAAAACCCAAAAATAACCCATAATCTCTCCACAACGAAAAACCAATGTTAACTTTACTGTATTTCTATTCAGTCATTCTCTTTTGCATATCATTACACAGATATGATTCTAGCTCTACATGTTAAATTTGCATGCTGAATTTTTTACTGAATATTATAATCATTTCCCATGTTATTAAAAGTTCTCAGTAATTAAACATCATTTTAAATGACATTTTCCCTGGTTTTTAGCACATCTGGATCAATCTCTACCAATTTATGAAAATCCCAAGGGTCTAGAGAGATTTTTTTTTCGTCTCTAAGTATTTACGTTTTTTTGGGTTGATGAACAGAGCATCCTCAAACACCAGGGCTCTCCAGGGCCTGTGCATAACTACTGTACAGTACTTGATCTTCTGGAAAGTTCTCACATTTTTAAGTTTTTATTTAAATTCCAGTTAGTTAACATACAGTGTACTATTAGTTTCCATACAACACCTGGTGCTCATCACAAGCACATTCCTAATCCCCATCACCTATTTAACCCACCCCCACCCCCAAAACCTACCTCCCTTCTGGTAACCATCAGTTTGTTCTCTACAGTTAAGAGTCTGTTTCTTGGGCGCCTGGGTGGCTCAGTTGGTTAGGCGACTGCCTTCGGCTCAGGTCATGATCCTGGAGTCCCGGGATCAAGTCCCGCATCGGGCTCCCTGCTCAGCGGGGAGTCTGCTTCTCCCTCTCCCTCTTCCCCCTCTTGTGCTCTTTCTCTCTCTCACATAAATAAATAAAATCTTTAAAAAAAAAAAAAAAGAGTCTGTTTCTTGGTTTGCCTCTCTCTCTCTCTTTTTTTTCCCTTGCTCATTTGCTTTGTTTCTTAAATTCCACATATGAGTGAAATCAAATGGTATTTTTCTTTCTCTGACTTATTTCACTTAGCATAATACTCTCTAGCTCTATCCATGTCGATGCAAATGGGAAAGTTCTTGTATTTCTAATAGTTGATGACACAAGTGATCAGAAGATGCCACCCTGCAAAATGTAATAATTCAAAGCATAGGCCTTTCTTATATACCACATCATTGTTACATACTCAAAGGACCACTAGTTTGCCATGGCTGCCATAAGAGAATACCACAGACTAAGTGGGTTAAACAACAGATTTATTTTCTCATAATGTTGGAGGCTAGAAGTCCAAGATCAAAGTGTCAGCAGGTCTGGCTTCTCCTGAGTCCTCTCTCCTTGGCTTGCACAGGGCTGCCCTCTTGTTATGTCTTTTCTCTGTGCATGCACAGCCCTGGTGTCTCTCTGTGCATCCAAATTTCCTCTTCTTATAAGGCCACCGGTCATATTGGATTAGCGCCCAAGAACAAGTGTCTTGTTCTTTTTTACAGCTGAAAATAGTCCATTGAAGGGGCATGCCACATTTTGTGTATCCCTTCACTGGTTTATGGACATAGGTTGTCTATATTTTTTAGCCATTTACAAATAAGGCTGCTATAAACATTCATGTATAACTTCTTGTGTGGAGCTATGTTTTCATTTCTCTTGAGTTTATGCCTAGGAGTGAAACTGCTGAGTAACCTGGTGCAGAAACTGCCAAACTGTTTTCCAAAGTGGCTGCATTATTTTACATGTCTACTGGCAATACATAACCAATTTCTCTATATCCTCACCAACACTTGTTATTGTCTGTTTTTATGAAAGTCATCCATGTTGGTGTGAAGAGGTATCTCACTGTGGTTTTGATTGTATATTCCCCTAATGATTAATGATGTTGAATATCATTTCTTATACATATTGGCAATTTGTAGATATTTTTTAAATTTAATTTAATTTTATTATGTTATTTGTAGATATTTTTTGGAGGAATATTTATTCAAATTCCTTGTCCATGTTTTAACTGGGTGTCATTTTATTACTGAGTAGTAGTAGTTTTTTATACATTCTGGACACAAGTTACTTGTTAAATATATGATTTTCAAAGGTTTCCTCCCATTCTGTGGGTTGTCTTTTTACTTTCTTGATGATGCTCTGTGAAGCAGTAAAGTTTTTCATTTTAAAGTCTAATTTATCTATTGTTTTCTTTTGTTACTTCTGCTTTTGGTGACATAGCTCAGAAACCATTGCCAAATCTAAGGTCATAAAGATTTACTTCTATGTTTTCCTCTATGAGTGTTACAGTTTTAACTCTCAGATTTAGGTCTAAGATCCATTTTGAGGTAATTTATTTGTATGGTGTAAGGTATAATCCGATTTCATTCTTTTGCATGTGGATATCCAGTTGATTCAGCACCATTTATTGAAAAAATTTTTCTTTCCATTCTTTTGGCACCCTTATCAAAAAAATCAATTGACCATAAACATAAGGGTTTATTTCTGGACACTCAATTCTATTTCATTGATCTCTATGTGTATCTTTATGCCTTATGGCTTGATTATTACAGTTTTGTTGTAAGTTTTGAAATTAGAAAATGAGCATCTTTTGGGGCACCTGGGTGGCTCAGTTAAACGTCTGACTGGCTCAGGTCATGGTTCTGGGCTTGAACCCCACATTGGGCTCCCTGCTCAGCAGGGAGTCTGTTTCTCCCTCTCTCACTGTCCTTCCCTCTGCTCATGCTCTTTCTCGCTCTCTCTCTCTCAAATAAATAAATAAAATATTTTGAGAGAGAGAATGAGAGACAGAGAGCATGGGGGGAGAAGGGAGAATCAGAGGGAGAAACAAACTCCCTGCTGAGCAAGGAGCCCGATGTGGGACTCGATCCGGGACTCCAGGATCATGACCTGAGCCGAAGGCAGTCGCTTAACCAACTAAGCCACCAGGTACCCCAATAAATAAAATCTTAAAATAAAAAAAGAGATGAAAAAAAAGGAAATGAGCATCTTTCAATTTTGTTCTTCCTCTTCAAGAATGTTTTGGCTATTCTGGGTTGCATTTCCATATGAATTGTAGGATCAGCTTGTCAAGGTCTGCCAAAAAAAAAAAAAAAGCTGGAATTTGGATAGGGATTGCATTGCATCTCATTGTCAGGTTGTTTATTGCTAGTGCATAGAAACACAATTGATTTTTGTATATTGATCTTGTATCTTGCCACATTTCAAAACTCATTTTATCTTATATTCTTAATCATGATGCTTTATTGCTTATTCTGTTCAAGGCACTGTGACCATAGAAAATACAAAGATAAACAAGATATGGTCTCTGTCCTGAAGAATTTATAGCCTAATTCAAGAAGTAAGACATAATCCTATTAAGTAAATAATAGCCCATTACAGCAATGTAAAGGGAAGTACAGAACTGCCAAATGAACATTACAGATAATTAGAGCTCTAGCAAAGTTCAAGGGATGGAGAAATAATTCAAGGCTGGAGAGATCTGGAAAAAGTAGAGTAGGAAAGATCTGGAGGCTTACTCAGTCCCTCTCTTCCTCCCTCCTTTCTCCCCTTCCTCCTTTAATTCTCTTGCTTTTTTAAAATCCCATCTCTCTCCCACTCCAACTTCTTTAAAAACATTAATAGAAGGTGACTATGATGAGTTATCATTGTTTCTCAAACCTGGGTGATCATAAGAATCTCTCGACAACCCTACTAAAAACATAGATTCCAGGGTCTCACCTCAGAACTACTGCACCATATTATCAGAGGCTGGGGTACGGAAAACTGCATTAAAATTTTTATCAGGTGGAGGCACCTGGGTGGCTCAGTCAGTTGAGTATCCAACTCTTGATTTCAGCTCAGGTCATGATCTCAGGGTCATGGGATCGAGCCCCACATTGGGCACCATGCTCAGCGTGGAGTCTGCTTGTCTTTCTCCCTCTGCTCCTCCCTGTGCTTGCTCACTTGCTCTCTCACTCTCTAAAATAAATGAATAAATAAATAAATAAAATCTTAAAAAAAATTTTTATCAGATGATTCTGATTTTCAGCCAAGTTTGAGAATCCCTAGGTAAGATTAATAATAAAGATATCCACGTGTGTACAATGCCCAGTTTCATGCTGTTGCACTTTTGACTGTCAAAGATGTTCACAAATCCAGGAGGTCACTTACCTGCGTAAGAGACTGTGTAGGAATCTATGCAACAACTCCTCCATTAATGAGAAACATCTAAAGGTGTATACATTACTAAGAGAACTCAGTAGTTTCATCTGTATTTACGGGGATGGCTCATTCCCATAAACACTTTTATTTTCAGTATTTGAGAACCCTAAAAATCTCAAAATATCCTTCTGCTATGGATGACCCGAGTCACCAGTGGGATTTACATTCACTATCCAGATTTAATAAATTATAACAGCTTGCCATATTTGCTTAAGATTTTTTAAAAAAAGATTTTATTTATTTACTTGAGATAGAGAAAGAGAGAGCACACGCATGCATGTGTGACATGAGCAGGCAGAGGGAGAGGGAGAAACAGACTCCTGATGAGCAGGGAGCCTGACTTGGGCTCAATCCCAGGACCCCGAGATCATGACCTGAGCCAAAGTCAGATGCTTAACTGACTGAGCCACCCAGGCTCCCCTTGCTTAAGATTTTTTAAAAAAATAATAAAAAAAAAGTTACAGAAGAAGACCTTCCATCCCATCTCTCTCCAGATGTAACCAATCTCTGGAAGGTTGTGGGAATCCTTCCCCAATGTTTTTATATTTTTACTACACAACATATATGTTTGGGCTGTTTAAACATGTATCTAAATAGCATACATATTTTCCTGAAACTTTTTTCCCAACATCATGTTTCTGAAATTTATCCATGTGAAACTTGTAGAGCCAGTCCATTCTTTATAATATAGCAATATAGCAAAATATATAGTACTGCAATATAGTCCTGTTGTATACATATTTCAGGATCTACTGTGAATGAATATTTGTTTTGTCTAGTTTTTTCCTATTTCAAATCACGATGGATTTAATGTCTTTGCATATGCCTCCTTGGGTTCACGTGCGAGAATTCTACTAGGGAATATATCTAGAATGGAAATTACTAGAGAATAGAATATGTAGATTCTCAACTTCACTAGATTGCTCTCAAGGTTACTCTCCACAGTGGCTGAACTAATTTTTACTCTCATCAGGGATATGTGAGAATTTCTCTTTCCCATATTTTAACCGACCTTGTCAAGCTTTTTAAAAATACACATATTGGGACGCATGGGTGGCTCAGTCGTTAAGTGTCTGCCTTTGGCTCAGGTCATGATCCCAGGGTCCTGGGATCGAGCCCCGCATCGGCTCCCTGCTCGGCGGGAAGCCTGCTTCTCCCCCTCCCACTCCCCCTGCTTGTGTTCACTCTCTCGCTGTGTCTCTCTCTGTCAAATAAATAAATAAAATATTTTTAAAAAATAAATAAATAAAAATACACATATCTGGGCCTTATTTTCAGATTCTGGCAGGGTAGCTCTGCAGTGTAGTTTGAACAGGCCACAGGTGACACTGAAACATAAATATCACTGAGACCCTCTGCTCCATGTACGTGTGTCTGTATGCACAGTGTAATATACTGATAGGTGAACTGGCACAGTGAGACCACTTTAGTGCTTTGTTGGTAACACCTGTGTTGCTATGCTACATTTAGATCCTTGAGGAGAGGGTAGAGAAGTTCTGCTCTCCAAAATACTTTACATTTTGAATCATGTCGGGGTATGTGATTTACCAGTCCACAGGATAGTACTTAATCTAAAGTCCCTCCTTTGCCGGCTAGGCTTATGGTGGGGGTGGGGGTTGCTTTGTAGAAGTTGTCCTGCCTCTTACTAGGCGAACGGCTGGGTGTCAGTTGCCAGGGTGTGCATACATGCCATTGCTTAGGGCAGGGTGCGTGTCAGCAACGTCTGCCAGCCCACTGAGTGGTGTCACTGTGAGGTGCATTTGTGGCTTTTTCAAAGCCCTGAGGAATCTGAGAAGCAAGTGAGGGAATGATGCATGAAAACAAAAGGCAGTGGAAAGAGTGACCGGTCAGTAGGCTCCAGCAGGCTGGAACGCTCCGTCCTTGTTATTACTGCTTCATGAAAATGCTACCAGTGTCCTGGCAAGGTCTGGAAGGTAGAGGCTTCTTGAGAAAACAAAGACAAGTGATGTATCCTTTGAGGCTGGAATCTGATTTCCCAGCTTCCCTACTTTCCAGTGGGAGCTACAGGGTGAGGACGGGAAATCCTCTGTCCCTTGGTGGGTTTAGGCTGGTCTTTTCCCTGTCTCTTGGCTGCTTTCCCTGAGTGGAAGCAGCCAGCTCTGGTCTCAGAGGCCTAGCAGGGCTGGCCTGGGAGGGAAGTCGGGCGGTGCCCCAGACTCAGCTACTCCTCAAGAAGTGATGTGAAGGTCACCACCCTAGGGGAAGGAAAAGGGCTTCAGCCATATTTCCCATGCAAAGAAGTGCCTCCTCGTGTTGGGCAATGAGACCAGGGAATGCTCTCATTCCTTGCCTGCTTTCTTCTGAGCTATTCACGTGCTGATACCACACACTCGAGGATAGCCTGCCTCGGTTTTCAGAGATGAAGTAGAAGCTGCGGAAACGTAAGAGAGTTCATGAAGTTCATGGGGTGGCTATTTGGACTGGTCATTATTGGACTTGTCAGAAGTCAACCTCTGCTTTCCCTCCGGATAATCTCCTTTCTTTGTCATATGAAGTACCTAGATGCAAAATAGGGAAGTACTCAGCATTCTCTTCCTTTCTAAAAAAGTAGCTATGGGGATAATGAATAAAAATAGGTCTTTGTGAATACAATGGGGCCGAGCTGAGGGTGTGGTTTGCTTGGCAACAGCTCAGGCAAAGTTATTTTTCTCTTGGTCCCTGAATGCTCCTGACATTGCCTCTGCCCGATGAAGTCCTAAAAGACCAGCTTGAATGTGACTTTTTTTGGTGAAACTCCCATCAATAGAGTTAATCACTCCCTTCTCTCTGGTTCCATAGCATTTTCTTATAAAAAACATTCATCAAATTGTGTGACAATTACTCACTTGGGATCATGCCTCATTCTTTGTGTGTGTGTGTGTGTGTGTTTTCCCAGCATTTAGGGATTGTACTTTAACATAATAATCCTTTGATAAGTATCTACTGGATGAACCAAAGTTTCTGAGAAAACACCAATACCGAGTTCTTATATTTTCTTAATTATCCTCTGTCTTTTCCAAATTAGGGTGAAACTCCTTAAGTTTCAGCTCCACATAGAATGGAGGGCATGCTAAAACTAGATGCAATTTTTTTTTTTTTCTGAAGAATTGCTCCAGCAGGAATGGGTGTTTCAGATATATCACTCAGTTTCAGGTGCAGAAATTGTTTCCGGGAAACACTGCCATTATTATGTCTGAAAGGCAAGCCAGTGGAAATTTTTATTTTCCATTTACAGATGGACAAATGGAGGCTTTCTTTCTCATTTACCAATTACAGAACATCTACTCTGTTCAAAAGTACTGTGCTAGGATTTTCACAGGATAGAAACATGTACACGACGAGGTTTTTGTTCTAAAGAATGTCATAATCTGGTTAGGATGAAAATCTATTTGTATGCAAGAGTAACAATAAACTTGGTAACATTTAATTTAAATCATATGAGTGGTCCAAAAAGAAATATCAAAGGGAATAGAGAAAGGGAGGCAAAATAATTTCCAGCCAAGGTGATCAGGGATATCACTGCCATCGACATAGTACTTGAGATGAATAGATTTTTGTGTTGGTTATTCTCCATTTAGCCCCTCTATTAGTCCCTGTGACTGCCATAACAAATTACCACAGACTGGGTGGCTTAAAACAACAGAATTTTCTTTTCTCACAGTTCTGGAGGCTAAGAGACAAAAATCAAGGTTTTGGCAAGCCTCTGGTCCCTCCCTAGGCTCCAGGGCAGAGTCTGTCCTTCAACATTGCCAGCTTCTGACGACTCCAGGCTTTCCTTGGCTTGTGGCCACGTCACGCCAATTTCTGATCCTGTGGTCACATTGCTACCTCCTCTTCTTTCTCAAAACTTCCACTACTTCTCTTTTATTAGGTTATACATGATTGTATCTAGGGCCCACCCAAGTAACTCAGGATAAGCTCCTCCTCTCAGGATCCTAAATTGAATAACATCTTGTGCCATATAATATAATATTCTCAGGGTCTGGGGATCAGCATGTGAATGTATTTTTCGAAGGGGCCATATTCAGCCCATGACAGCCCCCTATCCTTCTCTGCCTTGCTCTGTGCCCCATGAGGCTGTTACCATGATGATATGATCTGGACTCCACAGTGCACTGGCTTAATGTTGGGTTTGGCCAATGGGAGGCATCAGCAAGTATTGGCGGGGGGGGGGGGGGGAGGGGTTGAGGGGTTGCAGTATTTCTTCTCCTTTCCTCCCTGCTTTAGCACCATGGTCTGACAGCAGCCATGCCCCTTCACAGCTATAACCTCCTTCTGGACTCCTATAACATTATTTGCCTCCCTTGTCTCTTGAGCCCTGAGTTTCCACTCTTGCAGTCCTTAGGTGCCTCAATATTCCTCTTAAATGCCCCAAGCCCTACCTACATCCTTGCAAGTAGTGTCTTCATCAAATTATTTTCAAAACCCCAGCTGAGTGTACCTTCAGTTTCCTGCCATGATCTTACCGGATATAGATATGGAGAGGTAACAATTTAATTTCCAGAACAGACAGACTCAGGTTGCTTCCATCTAAGTTTAAGTAATGACCAGTAGGAACTGAAAGGTGATTCAGCACACAATACGACCACAGCAGCTGGGCTATCTCTTGGCCTCTTCTGCAGTAAATATCTGCTGCCCTGCACTCTAATTATTTATGACTGGGACTCTCTGCTTCTGTTGCCCTTGCTACTAAGTACTTTCTATTCTTTTCTCTATCTCACAGCTTCTAGTGCATCATGGTTTCTGAGGCCACGTGACTTCAGTTTTCTTCCTTTCCTCTGTGTATCTTTTGCTTCTGCCCATTGCTAACTGCTGACTCCCTCTCTGTATTTCATATTCAACTCCCCCAAAGGACCTGACTGGGTTGGCGGCTCACCACCAAGTACAGACTGTTAGGCAGAGCTTTCTTGGCAAGCTACCACATCGGCATAGGCTTATCGCCCTAGGTTAGGTATCTGCTCCTGGAACAAATGGTTTTGTTTGGAATGGCAGAATAAGTTGATAAATAATTTGGTTTCCTGTCTATTAGAAACGCCGAGGGGGTTACAGATGTGGCAGATATTCTGATGCTTTCAGGCAGTTATCAAAATCCAGAGGAATTTCTGTTGTCCAGTTTAGGATTAAGGCTAGTTTTGAGCTATTCGTTTGGAGTCTTTTTATTGCCAAGGATTCTTTTAAATATTTTTATTTACATCCAGATAAACTGCACCTTTTTGGAGGTAATACACGAATTCTATCAGTTATAGTGATAATACTGAAATTTATTATCAGCTATGATTATCTTCTAGAATACACTCTTGGCCTCTTGGCTTTGAGCCAAGAGAATTTAGGAAGTGGTGGTTCCATTTAGAGAAATGGAGCCTGAAAATCTTAGCCTATGTTTTACAGAAAATAGAACTCAAACCCAGAATTAATGCTCATGTTTTATTTAGGAGCTACAATCCCAGGGCAGTAAGAGTGAGAGAAAAAGGGAAGGGAGACAGAGAAAGACGGGAAGCGATGCAAGATGATGCCCGAACAATCTGCAGAGACAGTAGGCATGCCCGCATGTCCGTGCGGAATACCTCCAGATGCTATATGGTGAAACCATGCTCAGGTGAGTGCTTGGGAGGGAGAAAGGAAGAGGAATCCATCTTTGTGGTTCCCTCCCATTTAACCACTGATCAAGATTCACCACACCAGGAGTTACTTTCCTCACACTTTTAGGTTATGTAATATGGTCCCATTGTTAGTCTCTCAGCAAGCCACACGCTCTCTAGTATGGCCTTTAATCCTGGTTGGGGGTAGAGAGAGAAGCCAGAAATTCACGGTGTAAAGCTGGTGAGCCTGGTCACTCGGTGGCAGTCAAGGTGGGGATGAGGCCGGGAAAGTGGCAGGTAAGTCCAGCCTTAGGTTGCGGGCCTACCTGGGCCCAAGGAGAGCAGGTCAGCTGCAGCAGCAGCAGCAGAGATAGAGCAAGCAAGGAAATAATGACAAGAGAATCTGATGAGGCGCATTAAGATGTGTCTGGTATACTCAACATTAGAAGGAAGGATATGGCTGAAACTTGCAGGGATGTCCAAAAGGCAGTTGGAAACTTGGAACTGGAACTACTTCCAGAAAGACTGTTTTGAGAGTTACAGAAGGAATTTCCATAGAGAATTCTATTCCCAGACAGCATAGAATAAAGGAGGAGGAACATGGGTTTGGAGATAGGCAGAGCTGTGCTTACATTGCAGCTGTGTATGATCTTGGGCAATTTTTTAAAAATTTTGTTCATTTATGGGCGCCTGGGTGGCTCAGTTGGTTAAGCGACTGCCTTCAGCTCAGGTCATGATCCTGGAGTCCCGGGATCGAGTCCCGCATCGGGCTCCCTGCTCGGCAGGGAGCCTGCTTCTCCCTCTGACCCTCCCCCCTCTCATGTGCTCTCTGTCTCTCTCATTCTCTCTGTCTCAAATAAATAAATAAAAAATCTTTAAAAAAAAAAAAAAATTTTGTTCATTTATTTGAGAGAAAGAGCAAGAGAGAGTGGGGGAGGGGCAGAGGAAGAGGGAGGGAGAAGCAGACTCTCCACTGAGCAGGGAGCCTGACAGGGGGCTTGATCCCAGGAGGTTGGGACCATGACCTAAGCTAAAAGCAGACGCTTAACCGACTGAGCCACCCAGGCACCCTGATATTGGGCAATTTAACTTCATCTCTTAAAGCCTTAGTTTCTTTATCCATAACATGGGGATGATGATACTATATAGTTCATGCTTCTGAAGCATTTGGCACAATGCTAGGCATACAGTAAATGCTAAATAAACTGGCAATTATGATCATTAATATCATTCCTGGATGACTGTAACCTTCCCAGGTTTCTCTTCTCCAGACTGACTCTGTCGGTACTGGTCCTAAGTGCTCGTGGAGCAAGATGGGTGGCTCACGCCTCAGTCCTTTAATTCCTCTCAAGGGCAGCTGCCTCTGGATCACTCCAACACTTGAAGTCATGGAGCCCCAGTGAAGGTGGGTGGCCCCCTACAGGGTGCTGAGATATGAAGCCCCAAGAAAGCAGCACCACTAACCCATCATTTTTGGCAGGAGACAGGACATATCTTAAATAGTCCATTTGCCCCTATACATTTTTTTCTCCCTTCGAAGTAGGAAAATAAAGTTTTTTGGTCAAAACTTTGCCTTGGTGCCCCCAAGAAAGCACAGCCAAATAAGTGTTGCTAGGTCCTTACAATAAAGAAGTTCTTGTAAGACTTTAGAACAGAAGACATTCCTCTTTATACAAATGGTATTTGATGGGATATCATCTCTGGATTGCACGTATCAAGTTTTGTTTCTTCCCAGAAGTTGAAATTCTTTTGAATATGAAATGCCAGATACTTTAAATACTTAAAGCATGTAAATGATTTGGAAATTTCTGGAACAACAGAAGCAAACACATATCACTCTTCTGTTCAAAACCCCTATCGTTCAGAACAAAAACCCAAATCCTCATCAATGGCCTCTGATGACCTATGGGAACTGGTCCCCCACTACCGGACCTCATCTCTTACTGCTAGGAGGCAGTATGGCATCCTCTGGTGCCACAAAGCCCCCAGAGCCTCTAGAGACAGCCCCAGCTCTGTCACTTGACAGTTACATTTGGGGGTGGTTTGTTAACCTTCTTGTGCTTCGGTTTTGTCATCTGGAAAAAGAGAACAACAGTATCCACTTCACATAGTCGTTGGGAGGATTAGTTAATATTTTTAAGTGCTTAAAATACTGCTACTAGCAAGGATTAGCTAAGCGTTTGTTAGATAAATAAAACACTTCCCTCCTTCACGCACTCCAGCTACACTGGCCTCCTCGCTCTGCCTCCAGCAGGCCAAGCGCGCTCCTGCCCAAGGGCCTTTGTATTTGCTGTTCTCCCAGATGGCCACCTGACTGCTTTGCTCCCCTCCTTTAAGTCTTTGCTCAAAAATATCACCTTTTAAATGATGACAAGCCTATTCCAAATTGCAGTCCCCTCCTGTATACCTCTACTTTGTTTCTTTTTCTCATTAGCACTTACCTACTTCTAATGCTGTATAAAATTTGCAGATTTAGTGGCTCAGTCGTTGGGCGTTTGCCTTCAGCTCAGGTCATGATCCCAGAGCCCTGGGATCAAGCCCCGCCATCGGGCTCCTCGCTCCGCGGGAGGCCTGCTTCTCCCTCTCCCACTCCCCCTGCTTGTGTTCCCTCTCTCGCTGTCTCTCTGTCAAATAAATAAAATCTTTAAAAAAATAAAATAAAATAAAATTTGCAGATTTATTTGTTTTTCACCTATCTCCCCCAGCTAAAAGGTAAATAAGGGCAGGGATATTGGGGTTTTCCTGTTACTCTCTCAGGAATTTCTGAAAGTTGCCTTTCAGTATCTGAATTTATACTTGTAGGTCTGTAAGTTCAACGCTTAGGAGAATAAATGTATCTGGGTTTTATTGTTGCTTGTTTTTTTTATCATTATAGCATTGCCATTACTGATTATGTGGCCTTTGTTTTTTGTTTTTCTAGAGAGAAAGAGAGAGAATGCTTGAGTGGTGGGGGGTGCAGAGAGAGAGAGGGAGAAAGGAAATCTTTTTTTTTTTTTAAAGATTTTATTTATTTATTTGACAGAGACACAGCGAGAAAGGGAACATAAGCAGGGGGAGTGGGAGAGGGAGAAGCAGGCTTCCCGCAGAGCAGGGAGCCCGATGCGGGGCTCGACCCCAGCACCCGGGGATCATGACCTGAGCTGAAGGCAGACACCCAATGACTAAGCCACCCAGGCGCCCTGAGAGGAAATCTTAAGCAGGCTTCGTGCCCAGGGGACCCCGAGATCATGACCTGAGCTGAAACCTGGGCTTGATCTCCTGACCTGAGCTAAAATCAAGAGTTGGATGCTTAAGTGACTGAGCCACCCAGGAGCCCCAGAAATATTTGTTTTATTCTTTGATGTATCCCAAGTGCCTAGAACATTGCATGGGACATAGTAGTTGCTCAATACTATTTGTGGGATGAATGAATACACTGTTTTCAGATGAACAAGTTGAGTCTATTGTAAATATTGATTTGTAAATGAGCTTCCTAATATGCATGTAAAATGCAGAAGATCTCCCCAAAAGTTGTTCTCTTAAGTTGAATAGATACGATCTCCTTCCTACAATATTGTTTAAGAAATGGATTAGGAAACTTTTTCCCCCAAAGATATTTAAAGGTGAATTTTAGCTAACACTTAGGTTGAGCTATCTCTAATTCCTAGGGAGCATACTCTGAATTAATGAAATTGATCGACTCCTAATTAATTGCTAGTGGGCTCTGTGGCACTGTCATTTATCCAACATGACCTAGAAGTTATCAGGATATGGAAAGAGAGAACTAATCGACACCCACTCTAGGTCAGGTAAGCGGCCAGGCTCAGAGCTGTGAGCCAAGTATCCTTGTCGCTATAGAATAGCTAAACAAACCTATGCCTACAGAGACCCTCGATCACATACCTGATAGGTGAAAAAGCCAGGATTCAAACCACCAGTTTACAAAATCTATACTCTTTCCAGTATCTCACTTTAAACCTCTGATTTCTCATTTGTAATATATAGTAACATTACTTAGACACAGACTTATTATGACATTTCAAATAACATACATAAAACAGTATACTTGATAAATGACAGGGTGTTTTTTTAAATTTTTTTTTTTTTTTTTATGGCTGTACTTTAGGAACGATGATGAGACTTTTCCCATGCGGAACAATCACATAGCCTCCCCAGGGAGAAAATATAAGCCCTGACTTATGGGGACAGCAGAAGTAGGTCCTATGGGATAGATTAGTGGGAGTAGTCACATTACACATTAATAAGAAGAATTTTAAATTCAATAAATGCTTAAATACTTATTGTACTTTTTTCATTAAGAGTTGACTTTAGGGACTTTCGCTAGTCAAATTTGAGACAATCTGATCACCAAAATTTTGTTTGTATGGTTGTATAAAAATGATGGTTGTATACAAAGAAAAAGCCACACATTCAAAGTGACTAAAAGGGGAGGGAGGAGAGAAGAGATGGGGGAGGAAATAGGAAAACAAAACCTTCTTCTTTACAGAAGAATGCCAGCTAATAAATGTTGAAGAAATGATGAGGTTTAAGAAAAACACGGTTATGCAATCCCCAATGTAATAAACTCATTCAATCAAAGACTATACGTGGATGGATAAAACCTTTGGGTGAAGGGTTGATGGGTGTTATGGGTTGAGTTGTGTTTCCCAAGAAAGGTATGCTGAAGTCCTACCCCCAGGACCCTAGAACGTGATCTTATTTGGAAATAGGATCATTGCAGATGTAATTTGTTAAGATGAGGTTATCCTGGAATAGAATGGGACTCTAATCCAGTATGACTGGTGTCCTTCCAAGAAGATGGTCACGTGAAGACACAGAGACACAGGGACGATGCCATGTGAATACGGAAGCTGAATAGAAGTGTGGCAGTTGCAAGCCAAGGAATGTCTGGGGCTGCCAGAAGCTAGAAGAGGCAAGGAAGAATTCTCTCCTAAAAGTTTCAGAGGGAGATCTGCTGACACAGTTTTAATACTTCTCACCTTCAGAACTATGAGACATTACATTTCTGTTGTTTTAGCCACCAAATTTGTGGGTACTTTGTTACAACCACCCTAAGAAACTAAAACAATGGCAGTGTACCGAAGCATCACCCTGCATATCCAAACGGTAGATACTTCATCAAGTATCACAACTTAACATCACTAATAGTGGGACAACCTGACATCATATTCCTTCGATATGATGCTGTACGAGGCACATGATGTCACTCTGATAGACTGATTGCAATAGGCCCAGATTCTTTCCCTCCCTATCCACACCCCTTGCAATGTGACTTTGCAGCAACTCCCATCAAGAGGTAGAGTTTATTTCTCTACCACTTGAATACAGGCTGGCTTTGTTATCTTTGTCGGCTAATATAATGCAGTTAAAGTGACAGAGTGCCAGTTCTAAGCCTAGGCCTTGATAGATGTTACATACTTCCACTTTCTTTCGGACCCTACCTCTTCCATGAGAATAGGACGGGGCTAGCCTGCTAAGCGTGAGAGATGAATGGAGCTGAGCCCAATCACCCCAGCTGACCTGGGATCCTAGACCAGCCAGCCCCCAGTCAACTTGCCAAATGACTACAGATCCATTAATGAGTCCAGCCAAAATCAGCTGAGCCCAGCCCAGATCAGCAGAACTACCTAGTCAATGGTAGAATGCCCCTGAGCATGGGGGTGGGTTGGTATGCAGTAATAGCTAATCGTTACAATGATCTATGTACTATTCTTGCCAAATATGTTCAAATGGAAACTAATCATGAAAAAAATCAGAAAATCCTGTAGTGTGGAATGTTCTGTATCACAACCAGCTTGGGCATTACAAGTCCGTGTCATGAAAAACGACAACAAAAAAGTGAGGAGACTGTTCTAGATAGACTAGAACAACGTTTTTCAATCTCAACACTAATTGACATTTTGGGTCAGCTAATTCTTTGTTGTGGGGGGTTGTCTGTGTATTGTAGGATACTTAGCAGGCATCCATCGTCTCTATCCGCTAGATGCGAGTAGCACCCCCCGTCATGACAATGAAAAGCTGAATGTTCACCTTGGGGCCCTGGACTAGAGACAAAATCAAATGCAATGTATGAACCTTGTTAATATCTTACATCCAATAATTAAAAAAAAAGATGGCCATAAAAGACACTTAGGACTAGAGAAATTTAAATGTGGAATTAAAGATATCAAATCATTAATTTTCCTAGGTCTGAAAATGGCATTGCAGTTATGTAGGAGGATGCCTTTATTCTTAGGAGATGTATGCTGAATTATTTTAGTGACCCATCATAAAGTATTCAATTTACTTTCAAATACTTCAATGCATAAAAATGTGTATTTATAGAAAGAGATACAGCAGAGATGACAAAATGTTAACAATTGATGAATCTAGGTGAAGAATATAAGGGCATTCATTGTATCATTCTTTTGACCTTTGTGGGTTTGAAAATTTTAAAAATAAAGAGTTGGGAGTAAAAAAAGTTAACCTCATCTCCATTTCCTGACTCCTTAACTAATTTAATGTGATACAAAGAGTAGGCTTCTTCTAAATGAATCTGGGTGCTCATTCTGCATTGCTTGGACAATGAGCTAGCTCAAACCAGGTATGGGGGGGTTGGAGGCTGAGGAAAGGGGCTTCTCTCAGCCTGAGGAACTGTCCCCAAGCAGAGAATGGGACCACTGGCTTCACTTGTGTAATATCCCAGGGGCCCAAAAGTCTAGATGTTGGGCAGCTCGTCTGTTTCCCAGACAACTCTGGTAAATAGCTGGCACAAAAGTCCAGGCTGCCTGATGCCGAGACAGTGTGATTATTCCTTTCACTGATAAGGCTTACTCTCACACTTACTGGCTCTATATAAAAAAGAGATCAAAAGAGAGGCCGAGTTCCCTTCCCTGGAATACAAACCATTCTGTGGGGCCAGCAGGTCAGCCAGGGACAATAAGAGAATCCTCCCTTCTCTTAATGACTTTGACTTTGTAAGTTTCCTCTTTTCATAGTAAAACCTAATTTTTTAACCTGTACTCTATGACATCGTGGAATTCAAATCAAACCCTGGTGCATTAAAGTGGCAACTGTAGCCAATCTCAAGTAGTGGCTCCCTAAGTTATCTACAACTTCTGTCTGACTTGGCTACAGATCAGAGGTTCCTATGACCTCCCACCCTTTGGATTCGATTATTTCCTAAAACAGCTCACAGAACTCAGGGAAACAATTATGTTTATATTTTTTCTTTTCTTTTTTCTTTTTGTAGAGAGGGGGGAGCAGCAGGGGAGAGGGAGAAAGTCTTAAGCAGGCTCCATGCCCAGCGCAGAGCCTGACTCGGGGCTCAATCTCAAAACCCTGAGACCACGACCTGAGCTGAAATCAAGAGTTGGACGCTTAACCGACTGAGCCACCCAGGCACCCCCAATATATATATATTTTCTATTATCTCATAACAGGGCACTGTATATTATATGGCCTGCTTTGTGTAAAAATGGTGTGTGTGTGTGTATATATATATGTAAGTATATATATATATGCTTATGTGGAAAGAATACACAAATAGTTAACAGAAGTAATAATAATAATAGTTAACTTTTTTGAAGTTTGAATTTATTTTTATGTTGGTGTGGTGTCTTACTTTTACAATGAAAAAAAAAATACACAGATTGTGCCTTGAAACATCTTTCAAAATGTCAATCAGTATCCCTTCTGATACTTTTGTAGAAAAAATATTTTAATTATTGAAACAGGATAAGGCTGTGTGTGGGAAACTTGATTTTAGCTGGTGATGCAAGTATTCAAGTAATATTGATCCACTACAACTAGTTGTATGATTTTTAGAACCTGGGAAGGCTGGATCAGAGCAGTTGCTAACTTTCTTAAGTATTGGTCACTCACCTTTCTTAAATTGCTCAGGCCAAGTCTTCAGCAAGACTCCTAGTAGAACGCAACAGTAGACCAGCAAGGAAAAAACAATGTGACAGGAAGTTTTTTTTTTTTTCTCCTTTTTCCTTCTTCCCTTTCTCCTGAGTTTCTTCAGGGACATGGAATTGAAGACATAAACCTGATCCAAAAGTACCAAGATATGGGGAAATCTGCAAAGATGCATGGATAATTCTTGTTCTTTGTAAATGCACCATCTCTGCATCTGGCAGCTCCTCTTTAAGACACCCAAGGTACTCATCTGAGAGGACAGCCTCTATCAGGGGAGCATTTTCTGTTCCCAGTGAAGTGGCACATCCAGTTCTTGGTGCAAGCTCACTTAATTCCTGTTAATCATTTCACAGCTGTATCTTGGGAAGAGAAAATCTCAAATACTTTTGGCTGATTTCACTAAACTAAAAGCAAGACCTTGCCCCTTTTCTCACAGTTCCCGTTTGTTTACAACTTTCCAGTCAACATAACATGTCTATTTTTGTGGATATTTCTCCTATATGTTTTAGTTGTCTGCTGACCTATCTACCCCATGTCCATTCTACTTGCGTACCTAGATTTGTGGCCATAACATAGCAGGTGGATGCTGGCCCACCCACCCCAGTTTGTCATTGAATTAATGGTGCAATTTGTGTTTGGTGGCTTATGATTCGAAGATTGTTCAGGGACACTGCTCAACTGGGGTGCCTGGGTGGCTCAGTTGTTAAGCATCTGCCTTCAGCTCAGGTCATGGTCCCAGGGTCCTGGAATCGAGCCCCGCGTCGGGCTCCCTGTTCAGCAGGAAGCCTGCTTCTCCCTCTCCCACTCCCCCTGTTTGTGTTCCCTCTCTCACTGTGTCTCTCTCTGTCAAATAAATAAAATAAAATCTTAAAAAAAAAAAAACACAGGTCAACTACCAAGTGAGACAATGGATTTGATCAAGGTTTGTTATTTTTTAGGTTGTTTAAGGACATTAGATGAATGCGCAAATTTGTTACTGTAGCGTTGCTATGCATACTGAAGATGCACATACGGGATTATTATTGTAGGTTGGTTTGTGACAGCTGGCCCTGATTTCCTTATTTCCTCAAGAAGATACTTTGAACAATTATTTAAATGCCTCCTCTCTGCAATTACAATAATAATGATAATGATGATTTTGCAACTGAATATGCAATTCAGGGTGCATACACTCTACCGTTTTTAGCTTGTTTCTCTTTTTATAGTGATGTCAGCTACTGTTGTCGGTGTTACTGAAGAACAAAGAACCATTTTTGTATTGAGGGTCACTGAACTACATGAAAAAAGTAACCTAAGGCCAATAAAGGAAGTTATAAGAAAAATAATTATTATAGTTAGTATTTAAAGAATGCTAACTATGAGCAAGTTTTTTTTTCTCCTTGGAGAGACAAATATAGCATTTTCAGAACTTAATTGCTTTTATTTTTATTTATTTATTTAAAGTAATCTCTACGCCCAACGGCCCAACATGGGGCTTGAACTCATGACCTCGAGATCAAGAGTCGCAAGCTCTACCAGCTGAGCCAGCCAGGCGCCCCAGAACTTATCTGCTTTTAAAGTTAACAACAAATACCTTATTTAGTAATTATAAATATTTGACAATGCTTTTGTTCTATGGTATAGTCCATTAAGGAGAAGCAAGTGGAAAAGATGAAAGAGAGGAGAGGTATGTGTTGTGGGTTAGAGGGAGATGACTGAGTGAAAGAAGTCAAGTCAGATGCAGAGGGGAATGAGAGAGCAACAAGGGGTAAGAGGAGCAGGATAGAAAGACTGATACTGTGGGAGAGCAGCTGAAGGAGACAGGTAGGAAGAGAGGAATGAGAGGAAGAGAAAAATGGGTAAAGAAGGAGGAGAGGAAAAAGACTTAGTGTGGGGGATTTCTCTTTTTAAAGAAAACTTATTTATTTATTTGAGAAAGAGAGCATAAGGGAGGGGCAGAAGGAGAGAGAGAGAAAAAGAGAGAAAATCCCAATCAGAAACCCCACCCCAGCACTGAGCACGGAGCCCAACGTGGGCCTCGATCCCACAACCCTGAGATCATGACCTGAGCCAAAACCAAGAGTTGGACACTCAACCAACTGAGCTACCCAGGCACCCCCACAGTGTGGGGGATTTAAAGAAGCATTTTTATTTGCTTTTAGGATGAATGTAGGGTCTCTAGAGTGTGGCATTTACACCAGCATCACCTGTTACCAATTCTCTTTAAAATACCGATTAACTGTTGTTCACAACTTTAAGTATCCAAGTCATTTTAATTGTACACCTGGTGGACAAGGTGGGAAAGTTGAAATGGAAATCTTACAACTACGTGGAAGTCCAAGCTAGCTGCCATTGCAGCATCTGGTTTCTTGATGCTTACTTCTCAGGAGAAATTCCAAACGCAGAAGGAGAGCTTAGCTGTCAGGTACCAACAGCTTCCTGCTAAGACATAAGGGGGGAAAGTTCCCAACCTTGGTGGCACAAAGAAATCTTTGGAGGAACTAAAAGCCTGGCTGGTGGAACCAGTCCCAGGCCAGGACCTTTGGTAAATAAGGCAGCATCCATGATTTTAAGGGAAAGAAAAAAAAAAAAAGAAAACTTTTAAGAAACTTAAAATTAATATATCAATGCTTAGGTCCCACCCCTAATCTGTAACTGTTTTGGGATGTGATGTGGGGATTTTTACAAGTTTCTCATGGGATTCCAACATGCAGCCAAGAATGAGAGCCACTGCTTAGAGGCATCTCTCTGAATGTGCTCACCAGAGAAACCCAGTATAATGATGGTTATTTTTGGGGCTCTGAGAGCAATGACCTGAACATTAAATTGCATAAAATTAGACCTAAAGCCAGAGTTTCTCACTCTTTGTGCTATATGTTTAGTAACTGACATTGCCAGAAATTGTTTGTAGAGAAGGGGGGGGCGGGAAGGAGATAATTTTGAGCTTGTATGGAAATATACAGGAAGAAAATAAAATTATCAATATAAGAAAGGTCTTTATAAAAATTTGCATTTGAGACATGTTTTGGCCCAATTCCAACATTATGAGACCATCTGGTGTCTCTCTTTGAAGACAAACTTCAGTTGACCTCCTCAGATTGATCTGAGCTGTTGGGGAACCAGGAGAACTGGTTTGCTTCCTCTCTGTTTGTTTGTTGTACTAAATAGCTCAGCTGAGTCCCTTGTCCCACGACATCCCTGTTGCCTTACTCTCTGACCTGCTCTGCATGCTGGATCTGGTTCTCTTTTCTAGTGCAGAGCCATCTAGAATTCTCGGTCACTATGCTCTCCTACTTCTGTCATTCTGCAATTCCCTCTGTTTCAGTTGACACTGAAACTTATTTAACCTGACCATCCCCTGTGCTGATATTCTAACGCAGAAAACATAAAGGGAGAAGCTGTCCCCAGCCAGGGATCCTTTCATGTCAGGTAACACATACATATTTCCATTTAAAGTAGCTTTCTGGAGCTTAAGTTTCCTAGCCCAGGAAGGGAGTCTCCTATGATGATTTTCATGTGAAACAGGAAAGAATGGTTGCCTTGACAGACCCACAGGGGCTGATACCTGTAGGCCTACTCTAGATGATTCTACTATATTCTGGGCATAGCTTGAATTAGAAAAGATATTTGGCCTGTGGCCTTATAGAGCCAATGTTCTGCTAACTACCACTATGGCCACTATTGTTACTTTATATTTTATATTTATATGCTAATGCTTTCCGGCTACTTTGTATATTTAACCCATTTAATATCTGACTAGTTGACTGTGAACTCCTTAATAGCTAGGTATATTCCCAGTACCTGGCACATAGTAGGTGTCCAGTATTTACTGAATGAATGGATGAACGTTGAAGCCATCCAGGCAAGGAAGGTGAGAGCAAGCTGGATGAAGCAGGGAGGAAAGGAGAGGAGCTCGTTCCATTTTCTCCTTCACAAAAACCAGGTTGAGCCCCTGACCGTGACAGTGGGACAGAAGCACTGACAGGTCCTGACTTAAGAATCCCCTAAACCTCGGGGTGCCTGGGTGGCTCAGTCGTTAAGCGTCTGCCTTCAGCTCAGGTCATGATCTCAGGGTCTTGGGATCGAGCCCCGCATCGGGCTCTCTGCTCCATGGGGAGCCTGCTTCTCCCTCTCCCACGCCCCCTGCTTGTGTTCCCTCTCTCGCTGTCTCTCTCTGTCAAATAAATAAATAAAATCTTAAAAAAAAAAGAATCCCCTAAACCTCAAACATTTCTACCCCGAGGGGTGGGATAATTTTTTGTGAGCCAGTTTCACTTTTCCCAAAAGGACTTCTGGTTTCCAAATACAGTAAGAGTCAGTGGTAATTGCTTTTTGGAATATTATTTTGTCTGCCTCATTTAGATGTGGTAATTTGCAAAGCAACCCCCAGCAGGTGACAGTTCCTCCACAGCTGTGCGGTGTTCAGACATTTCCTGGGAGTCCTGCCCACCTCCTCGGCAGCTGGCAGTGCTCACTGAACCAGGATATGTGCTCACCTGGGATCAACTTGGATCCTGTAGCACTTGTTGTGTCTGGGATTTTTAAAATTCTGAAAGGGTGAAGGCCCAGCCTTACTTAATCCAGAAAATGAAAGCACAGTAACTCATAAAGGCCCAGCCTTACTTAATCCAGAAAACAAAAGTACAGTAACTCATAATTTAAGAATTAGTAGGCACTTTACATCACTGAGTCTACACTAGGTGGATGAGGAAATTGCAGCTCTGACAGAATCCGGGACAAGGTCAGCTGGCTGGTATCTGGGAGGCTGGGTGGAGAATCTATATTCTTGGTGTGGCACCAAACTGTGAGCTGGGGTCCTCTGCATTTATGCCTAGGTGGATGTTAAGTGTTTAAGTTACTACCGTTGACCCTGGAATAACACGGGTTTGAACTGCATGGGTCCACTAATATGTGGACTTTTTTTTTTTAAAGAAATACAGTACAGTACTGTAAATGTATTTTCTCTTCCTTGTGATTTTAACAATGTTTTCTTTTTCTAGCTTACTTAAGTCTAAGAATACAGCATACAATACACATACAAAATGTGGGTTAATTGTTTATGTTATCAGTAAGGCTTCCAGTCAACAGTGGGATATATGTAGTTAAGCTTTTAGGGAGTCAAAAGTTACACGTGGATTTTTGATGGCACGAGGGTGGGGAGGGAGGTTGGTGCCCCTAACCCGGCTTCAAGGGTCAACTGTATTTATTTCTTTTTGAAGCTCTTTTCCCTGGCCAGAGACTTCCTGGTCCTCCTTCGTACATGCTTCAAGGTCACAGTTCAGACCAAAATGTTTACAAAAAAACCCCAAAAAACTAGGCACTTACGAGATGACGAACCAGTGGCCAGTTCCTGCACTCCCTGTGTCTCAGCTCCAACCAAGCTCAGCGAACCAAGGGAGGGATAAAGCGGTCTCTAATACCAGGAATTTCTAGGCTTGGATGCCAACAGGCAAAAGGAGGAATTCTGCTATGGCCAGCCAGCGGAGGCTGTGGCGGCTGCTGCTGCCATCTCCTGGGAGCAGACGGACCTGAGTGTCACACCTGAAGCTAATCTCAGTGTTCACCTGGGACCTGTGCAGAGGCCCCACTGGGGCTGGCTCAAGTTCCTTTGTCCTTAAAAATAAAGGGGATATCCCCTTATTTACAAAGTGCTGGTATTTGCTTTTCACCCGCTCCTTTTGGCAGTGTTGTGCCCAAAGAAATGATTCCAAACAACAATAGCAAAGTTGGAATGAGTTAATACGGCAACCATGAGAGAACAGAAGCAAGATGGAGGCAGAACCATTAGTCTTAGGAATACATCACATATTTCCCTTGGCCTTCTGAATCCTGAATGTGTATATTTGAGACTTGTATAATAGGGCACGTGTGGGTTTGGCGAATCTTGACCTCCAAGAATCTCTGAGTTTACTGGCAGGACTGCTCATTTACTGAGGTAATGCATGCATATTCCTGGTATGCAAGAAATGCTCAGTGGAAATTATTTTGGGGCAAATTCTTTTTTTAAATTTTTTTATTTTTTTAATTTTTTTTTAAAGATTTTTTTTTTTATTTGAGAGAGAGAGAATGAGAGAGAGAGCACATGAGAGGGGGGAGGGTCAGAGGGAGAAGCAGACTCCCCGCCGAGCAGGGAGCCCGATGGGGGACTCGATCCAGGGACTCCAGGATCATGACCTGAGCCGAAGGCAGTTGCCTAACCAACTGAGCCACCTAGGTGCCCTATTTTGGGGCAAATTCTAATCCCCAGGATGATTTTCTTCATTTACTAACCAAAAATGGATGGATAGCCCCCGTGCCTTTAATTCTTTCCAGTCTTCAGATGATCCCTAAGCAAACTCCTTTAATTTAAAAAAAAACATAATCATACATTAGTGCTATGGACTGAATGTGTTTTCTTCAAATTCATATGCTGAAGCCCCTACTCCCCGATGTGATGGTTTTAGAAGGTGGGGCCTTTAGGTGATTATATTTTGATGAAATCATGAAGGTGGAGCCTCCTGATGGGACTAGTGCCCTTATAAAGGGGATGAGACCAGAAATCTTCTCTCATCCATACAGCAAGAAGGCCACCATCTGCAAATAGGAATAAGGCTGTAGACACCAAATCTACTGGTGCCTTGAGTTTGGACTTCCAGACTCTAAGTGTGAGAAATAAATGTTTATTGTGTGAAAATTAATAAAGGAAAACCTCACTAAAGAGGACAGACATACCACTCAATGTCAGTTACAGGAAGAATTGTCAGTTACACTCTTCCCAACAGAAGTGTCAATTATAGGCTCCAACAGAAGAATCATCACCAGGAAAGAATCATCAATTACAGGCCCAACAGGGAAAAGAAGTACATTGTATCTCCTATAAGACATTGACTTCCTCTTCAACTCAGCTAATGAGAAGTCATCAACCCCAACTCTTTCTTTTCTCCAATGGACTTTCATTCAAAACAATCCCTCCCAACTTATTTCTTCTTCAACTAAATAACATCCCTCTCCTTTGCCTGTTGTTGGACTTGCCTATGGTTTTGCTGTAGCTTGCACATCCTGAATTGAAATTCTCTGCTATTTCTGAATAAATCGATTTTTTGCTGGGAAAATACTTTTATTTTTAAGGTTAATAGCTATTTAATCCACGTAGTCTATTATATTGTTGTTACAGTAGCCCAAGCTAACTAAGACAAAAATCAGTACACAGAAGCGGGCATGTTTGGGGGGACATGCTGGAAGAACTCAATATTGCTGTGAAGGGACTACCAAAGGCGGTTCTGGAGAGAGCTCAGAAGGAACAAAACTGGAGAGAATGCCTTCCATTTTTTAAGAGAATACATGAATGGAATGTTGCTAGAGATATGGACAGTAAAGGCCATTCTGCTCTCAGACAGAAATGAGGAACATGTTATTGGAGACCGGAGGAAAGGTGATCTTTGTCGTATAGTGGCAAAGAATTTGGCTGATTTGTGTTTTTGTTCTTGTGTTCTGTGAAGGTAGAACTTGCAAGTGATGAAATTGGTACCTAGCTGAGATTTCTAAACAAAGTGTTGAAGAAGTGACTTGGTTCCTCCTGACTGCTTGTAGCAAAATGAGACAAGAGAGATATGAACTGATGATGGAACTGTTATGCAAAAAGGAACCAGAATTTAAAGATTTGGAAAATTCTAAGCCTCTCCACATTACAAAAAATGAGAAAGCATGTTTGAAGAAAACACTAAATGTATGGGTGGCTGACCATTTGATAAGAGATTGGTGTGGATATGAACCACGGACCTAATCAGCTACCTCAGCAAGGATACTCCAGTGTGAACTGAAGGGGATGGACATAGATGGAATGAAGAAAGGCTGTTGGATGTCTTGGATTTTACAGGACCAGGACCATAGAGCTGTTTGTTGGAATATAAGCTATTCTTCAAGACAGGGAAAGAATGACCCTGAAAACAATTCAGAGATCGGGGGGGGGGGGGGGGGGCCATCAGGGTTTCAAAAGAGGAAGCTATCACCTCTATTACAACAGGCCAGATGGCTTCCACCCACAGCTCTGGGACAGGCCTACCCAGAGCCGGGGGGAGGGGGGAGTTCCCTCTGGCAGGGCCACCATCCCAGGGGGTCAAAAAGGCAGTACTAAAGGCAGAGCAAAGAGCCAAAGGGGATTATTCTCAGGCTTTGGGATTTCATGGAGTTTACCTTGCTTTCATGGGACTCATCCCTCCTTCCTCTCTTTCTCATTTCTGCCTTTTGGAATGGGAATGTCTATCTTATGCCTGTCCTACCACTGTATTGTGCAAGCACTTAACTTACTTGGTTTCACTGGTTCATAGCTGGAGAGGAGTTCTGCCTCAGGAAGAGTCTCATCCATATCTGATTGAGATGATATTTGGATAAGACTTTGGATTTTATGCTGGAATGAGCTAAGATTTTGGGGCTGTTGGGATAAAATGAATGTATTTTGCATGTAAGAAGGACATGCATTTTGGGGGGTCAGGGGCAGAAGCAAGAAGGTAGATGTCTGCAAATCAGGAAGAGGTCTCTCATCAGATACTGAATCTGCTAGCACCTTGATTTTGGACTTCCCAGCCTCCAGAACTGTGAAAAATAAGTGTTTGTCATTTAAGCCACAAAATTTATGGTATTTTTGTTATAGCAGGCTTAATTGCCTAAGACAATTAGTGGGAAAAAATTCAGGAGGAACTAAGAGATACAGTTCCGGAAATATTTGAGTATCTACTATGTGCTAATTACGGACGATATAAAGAAGAATAATGTAGGCGTAGTCCTAAAAAGTTCCCATTAAATACATGAGGAAAATAGTCACTGAGAATCAGGTACTCAGCTTATGGATTCCGATCTGCAAAAGGCCAATTGTGTAAATGACCTTGGACATGACATCTAACATATTTGGGTATTAGTTTCTTCATCTGTAGCATAATATTGTAAAAGGAAATTCTTCCATTTACAACAGAGCTTGCCTAGGAGATAGCACACTGTATACTGTATTGTGCCTCTACTTTACTCAACACCTAAAATGGTTAAAGAAACCATGAACTTTGCCCAACCTCGGGTCAGCTAAAGTAAGACCCTTACAGAACCTATCTGAAGATTTATTTTTTTCCTGACCACTGAAGTATGAGGCTTGTTTTAACCAGTCATGTACAGAGCTGTTGATTTATTCCAGCTCATTTAGAGGGTATATTTTAATCTTTAGTGAACATAACAATCACAAAACCCCTTCCTTACAATGAAAAACACCTTCTTTTCCTTCTTAGCCTAGTGTGTTCCTTTGCCTGGAAATAAATCAGCCAAATTTGTTTTGCTTTCTAACTCGTGGTGGTCTTTTTTTTAAAGATTTTATTTATTTATTTGACAGAGGGAGAGAGACTGCGAGAGAGGGAACACAAGCAGGGAGAGTGGGAGAGGGAGAAGCAGGCTTCCCGCTGAGCAGGGAGCCCCCATGCGGAGCTCAATCCAGGACCCTGGGATCATGACCTGAGCTGAAGGCAGACGCTTAACGACTGAGCCACCCAGGCGCCCATTGGTGGTCTTTTTTATTCGAAAACATCTTATATCTGAATAGTACTTTACAGTTGACTATGTCTCTTCCTACTTGAGAAGAATGGGATGTGATCAAACAGGACCAGCTTTTGAACCAAAGAGATTCCGGCTCTGTCACTGACTAGCTACACCTCCTCGGATAAGTTATTCTATCAGTGAAGGTCCCAGCTGGAAACAGATGGCATTCTCAAGTTGGGCAATGTAAGAGGTTTAATAAAGGGACTATTTATAAAAGTGTGAGAACGCACCAGGAAACCACAGAAGGCAAGCAGTGGGAGTGGTTACTGGAACCCAGAACCAGAGAGCTGTGTAGAGAGACCACTTGGGAAGAGGACTTGTGACCTTTGGTCAAAAGGGCCAGTCAGTCCCGAGTGACCTCACAGGCAGGGAAGTCAGGGGAAGGAATACCCCCATCTCACTCTCTTCTGTCCCACACATGTGAAGAAGCAAACCAAAGACAACAAGTATTTAACATTTCTGAGTCTTATTTTTCTCATTTGTGAAAGGGGAATAATAATATTTATATCTCAGAGTTTCTCTGAGAATTAAATGAGAACTTACATCATTCATAGTAAATAAGCTAGGCACTCGATAATTGTTCTCTTCCTTCACCTGATCTTCAAAACCCCCTTGTGTAGTAGACAGGATAGATTTGATTCAATTCACTCTATAGGGTGGAAAACGAGACTCAGAGAAGTTATGTGACTTTCCCAAGGTCTCGCTAGAAAAGTACCAGACCTAGGAACAAAACTAAGATTTTCAACACATACTCCAGGCTTCTTTCCATAGGCTATTCTTGTACCCCTATATCATCTTGAAAAGGCTGACACCAATGGTTTCTTCTATCTAGAGCTTCTATACCTGGAGCTAGTGACTCTGCTATTCAGAGAAAAATTTGTTGACTCAGCAATCAGTGCCTGAGACAAAATAAGCAACCACTAGATGGTTAGATAAAAAGAAGGCCAAATGCCTATAAGGTGACTAGATGTAAGACTCTGACCAATATAGATTCTCCATATTACATCCTTGGCAATTCTACTTCGATGTCTACTAGGCATCCCCTATACAGTACACTGATGTCAGAATTCTTTTTTTTTTTTTTTCTTTTGTAAGAAAAGAACCCTCTTCACCCATTTCACCCATCCCCTCACCAACCTCCCCTCTGGTCACCAGTTTGTTTATTTAAAAGTGTTTGGGGGGGCACCTGGGTGGCTCAGTCGTTAAGTGTCTGCCTTCGGCTCAGGTCATGATCCCAGGGCCCTGGGATCGAGCCCCGCATCGGGCTCCCTGCTCAGCGGGAAGCCTGCTTCTCCCTCTCCCACTCCCCCCTGCTTGTGTTCCCTCTCTCACTGTGTCTCTCTCTGTCAAATAAATAAAATCTTTAAAAAAAAAAAGTGTTTGGGTTTTTTTTTTTTGTTAGCTTGTTTGTTCATTTGTTTTGTTTTTTACATTTCACATATAAGTGAAATCATACGTTATTTGTCTTTCTCTGACTTATTTCACTTAGCATAATACCCTCTAGGTCCATCCATGTTGTTGCAAATGGCAAGATTTCACTCTTTTATATATGTATATTCCACATCTTCTTTCCTTCATGTATCAGTGGACACTTGGGCTGCTTCCATTTCTTGGCTATGTAAATAATGCTGCAATAAACACAGGGGTGCATATATCTTTTCATTTTTTTTTTTAAGTAAGCTCTACACCCAACGTGAGGTTGAACTCATGACCCTGAGCTCTAGAGTCATATGCTCTACCGACTGAGCCAGCCAGGCACCTCATGTATCTTTTCAAATTAGTGTTTTCATTTTCCTTGGACATATACCCAGTAGTGGAATTACTGGATTATATGATATTTCTATTTTTAATTTTCTGAGGAACATCCATACTGTTTCCTACAGTGGTTGTACCAATTTACATTCCCACCAACCGTGCACAAGGGTTTCCTTTTCCACACATCCTTGCGAACACATGCTATTTCTTGTCTTTTTGATACTAGTCATACTGACTGGTGTTCGGGGATAGCTCATTGTGGTTTTGATTTGCATTTCCCTGATGATTAGTGGTGCTGAGCATCTTTTCATGTGTCTCTTGGTCATTTGAATGTCTGAATTCAGAATTCTTGATTCCTTCTACCTTGAAACTGTTCTAACCCTAAATCTTCCCCTCCCAATAAAAGCATCACTATCGACCCAGTGATGCAAATCCCAAACCCAGGAATTATCCTTGATTCCTTCCTTGTCTGCCGGCCTTCCCTCCCTCACCAGCAAGTCTAGTTGGCTTTACTTCTAAAATATGTCCTAATTCAACCTCTATTCTCCATCTCCTCTGCTAATCCAAGCCACCATCATTTCTTGCATGGCTACTATAATAATCTCCTGTCAAGTCTTCTCACTTCAACTCTTCCTTCCCTCCAACTCATTAAAATGGATCACGCTGCTCCTTGACTTGAGCCCCTGCACAGGTCTCTTCTTCATAGTTCCACGTCATGGTTCCTTACCACAGCTGTTAGGGCCCTACTTTCCCAACTCCACTCTCCCCCATCACTAGGCTCCAGCCACACTTTCTATTCTTTGAACACACCAACCCCTTTCCGGTCTCAGGCCCCATTGCACTTATTTATTCTCTCTGCCTAGAATGTTTTTTATTCAGCCTTTGTATGCCTGGCATTTTCTTACTGTATAGGTTATTAGCTTAACTATTACCTTCTTAGAGAAGTTTCTTTTACCATCCAATCTAAATATTACTCCAGTGTAGTCTTTTCTTAATACTCTAAATGCACAGACTAAAATGATCTAATTGACTTATTTATTATATGTTACCCTATCAGAATATAAGCTCCATGATAAGCAGGG
Organism: Neomonachus schauinslandi; assembly: GCF_002201575.2. NCBI lineage: Eukaryota > Metazoa > Chordata > Mammalia > Carnivora > Phocidae > Neomonachus > Neomonachus schauinslandi. The sequence goes on from NC_058414.1 coordinate 84,697,679, forward strand.
CCCTCGTCTGGCTTATTTGTTTATCCCTGTCTTCCTAGCACCTAGACAAAGCCTGGTGTATCACAGCCTCTTAATAAATCTTTTTTTTTTTTTTTAATAGGGATACATGTTTGCTGTCTGAGAAGTTCTGGCATTCTCTTTCCTTTGCAACCCGAGTTCCCTTTTAGTGTAATTTATTCATTCTTCAATAAATATTCATTGAGCACCTACTATGTACTAGACATTCTCATAGGACTGAGCATACAACTGTGAAAAGATATGCATAACTCCTACCTGCATGGGAGTTGTAGTTTAGGGAGAGAGAATAGGAAAAAAAGAGGAAATTAAAATATATTGTGATATTTGCTAAGATAAGGAGGGAAACTAAGGGTGCCAAGGGAAATATAGAAAATGGCACCTAACCTCAAAATAGGTGATGAGGAACGATTTTCCAGAATGAAATGATCTCAAAAATGAGCAGGAGTTAGCCAGGTGAAGAATGGTAGAGAATACTCCTGGCTTGGCTTAGACTAGCTTAGCTTGGAGGCCAGAGAGAGCACAGAACTTATAGGAGCCAATTTAGCGTGTTAGTTTAGCTTGGGAGGAGTAAAACTTGTAAGGGGGAAAGAAGAGAGAAGGCTGAAGAGGTGATCAAGGCAGGATATGAAAGGCCTCTGCTAAAGGAGCTCCATATTACTTAAATGGAATAGAAAGTCACTGAAAGTCATCTCAGGAAGAACTGACTTATATCTGTTTTTTTTTTTTTTTTAAAGATTTTATTTATTTATTTGAGACAGAGAGAATGAGAGAGAGAGAGCACATGAGAGGGGGGAGGGTCAGAGGCAGAAGCAGGCTCCCTGCCGAGCAGGGAGCCCGATGCGGGACTCGATCCAGGGACTCCAGGATCATGACCTGAGCCGAAGGCAGTCGCTTAACCAACTGAGCCACCCAGGCGCCCCTATATCTGTTTTTTAAGAGGATCACTCAGGGGGTGCCTGGCTGGCTCAGTTGATTGAGCATTCAACTCTTGATTTTGGCTCAGGTCATGATCTCCGGGTCATGAGATTGAGCCCTGTGACTGGCTATGCACTTGGCATGGAGTCTGCTTGAGATTCTCTTTCTCCCTCTCCCTCTGCCCCTCATCCCCACCCTCTCAAATAAATAAATAAATAAAATCTTAAAAAAAAATAAAAGGGTCACTCAGAAACCATAACTCTATGTCTGGAAAAGAACAAAGACTCTACTTACATTAGGGTAAGAGGTATACTTAGCAAATTTGGGGCCCCTAATTAATTGAACTGAGTCACCGTCTTAATCCTTTCGCCTTAAAAGTATCTCTTTTCCCCAAAGTTAACCACTAAGCATCTTTGGGACTAACCTTCTCTGGCCTCTCCCCCTGTCTCTAGACTCCCAACTCAAGTCACTGGGGTCATATAGCATTCCCTCAAGGAATAAATATTTTTCCAACATGCTGCAACACCCAAAGTGCATCTGATTTTAGAAGTTAACATATTGTGGCCTTCTTTGGGGCATTCTTTTTTTCAAAGTTTTTTTTTTTTTAAAGTAATCTCTATACTCAATGTGGGGCTCGAACTCGCAACCCCAAGATCAAGAGTAGAATGCTCTACTGACTGAGCCAGCCAGGCGCCCCCTTTTTGGCATTCTTGATCTGATATGCTAGCGAAGGCCACTACTAAGTTTTCCTCTATGGTAAGAGGTCAGGACAGTTAATGATTATAACGGGAAGAGACTACTACTGAGGTGTTTCAACTCACTTGGTCATTCACTGAGAAACTCTTTGCATGAGTTTTTCCATGGGGCAGGAGATGAAGACACTGTCACGGCTTTTCCGGGTAGAACTTTTCTAGTAAGTGAGCAATACTTGGGTAATTGCAGCGGCTAAACCAAGAACTAAGCATGCATAACCCTGACAAACGGGTACCTGATGGGAGCATTATCTAAAGCTGCCAGATATTTGGAGCAAATGTTCCTTTTTTGATAAGAAGCTGGTGTGATGCCCATATGGCATTCAGAGCACGAGGGTTGTTATTCCCTCTCTGGTCTTTTTCTTACAACTCTGTTCTGTCTGAATTTTTGGGCGAAATTTCTGCCCGAGCTAAAAGCGGACAGATTTAACAACTGGAAAAAACGATGACACGCGGGTTCCCCAACCCCTTAAGGTTTTTTTCTGGTCTGTGGGTGAATCTCATGACTGAGCAAGCCTAGTGCACGGACTGGTGTGAGAGGACTCGCAATAAATGTTTACAAGGAAGGGCATCTCACAAACTGCAAACAGAACAGGGTGAGAGGACACAGGAGCATTTCCTTTTCCTGTCTCCATGTGACTCGGGAACGCGGGGCAAGACGTTTAAAACCAGGACCGCGGCAAAGGGAAAGGACGGTAGCTCTTCCACGCCAGCTCCCTTTCGGTGAGGGCAGCGGTTTCCAAAGTCGCAAAGACGTCCCTTCTCCCAAGTCCGTCTTCTCAATTTCCCTTCCTGGCTCCTAACTACAGTTTATTTCTTTTCATAACATTCTTGGCTTACCTCAGCTTGTAAGAAAAGTCCTTTGCGCCACTCCCCTCCGAGCCTCCCAGGACAGCCCTCAGGTGCTCACAGTCCAGTCCCAGTTTCGGTCGGTCTATTAAGGAGCATTAGGCGACGGAAACTCTAGGAGAGAACTCTGTATCCGCGCGCGCCTCAGCGGTGCACAAAACCAGCAAGACCCCAGAAGGGGAGAGCGCACGGCCCAGCGGGCCGCGGCCCCTTTAAGAGCAGGCCACGCCCCTCCCCTCCCCCCCGGCGCGGCCGGCGGTCGGTGGCGGCCGCTTCGGTGCTGACAAGATGGCGGCTGGCGGGGCTGTTGCTGCGGCGCCCGAGTGCCGGCTTCTCCCCTATGCGCTACACAAGTGGAGCTCCTTCTCCTCTACTTATCTTCCCGAGTAAGTGCTGGGCCCTGGGCTCCTGCTGCCCTACTCTTCGGCATAAGCACGGCTGGGCCAGGGGGGCTGTGGAGGGCAGTCGAGCCGAGAGGCCCAGGCGGGGCCTGGTAGGGGGACGCCTGGCCTCCCGAGTCTCAGTCCAGCCGCGGACAGCTTTGCTCTCCCTACCCCCCGTCTCAAGGAGGGGTTAGGGTCCGGAGAGCGGGGCCCGGGGGGAAGGGGTGAGGTGTGCCGCGGATCCGGAGCGCGTCGGACAACCGGGAGCCCCGTGATGCTGTGCCCGGGATTTGGGGATTGAAGAGAGCTTGGGGGGCGGCTGGCTCAGGGAGGTGGGGCAGGAACCGGAGCTTTTGAGGTCCCGACGTCTGGCAAACTGGTGAAGATGTCTAAGGTCGTCGGAGCTGTCGAGATTGGGGGAGGGATCGGCCGAGACAAAGTGTAAAGCTGAGCAGAGGAGTGATTGTTCTTGACTGGGGTCATTAGAAGTGATTAGCTCCAGAGGAGTGGTAAAAGTCACGCAAGGCTGAAAAGTTGTGGGATCCATCAGAATCCTTGCCAGTGGGGAGGATTTGTAGAATTTGCAGAGGGTTGTCTTTTCCGGCTGGTAGTTCTGAAAAAGATAGCGAGTGGGCTGGGACATTACAGAAGAGTTCCATTATATTATGGCTCAGAACATGGATTTATATAAATACAGACCAATATCCCAACCCAGGAACTCAAATATAGACAGAAAAGTCTGACTTTAATGGATTTGACTTCCAACACTGGTTTGGTCTGAATCCCCGATTTGGTGTTAAAACAAGTTCCATTGCATTACTACCATATGTGGTTTTTTTTTGTAACAAATTCCTTCTGAAATGCTGAAAGTACTTTCATACAGTGTTTATTTATCTTTAGTTTATCTTTGAGGGAAGAACATGTAACTCCAGTTTTACATAGAGATAGAGAAACTGGCTTAGTGAAGTTTAAAGATCTATGCAGACCCTGAAGAAAAGTGCTAGTTGTTCCCCACCCCCCATCATTTCACAAGGCCAGGAATGATTTTATGAACAAAACAAGTTGCAAATAATATATCTTTTTATGTTACTGAACAAATGAAGTAACTAGATCTGTGAAGCATACTCAAAATTTTTCATCTGTATTTCAAAAATTCTTTACCTTTTCTCAAATTTGATTTCTTCAGTTAAATCAGTCAAGAATCTCAAAATGGATCTGTGACTAGAAGAATCTATAGCTCTCTTGACTGCTAGCCCATTGTCCTATTCACCAGGTCAAGGGTTGGCAGTCAGGCCTTCAGTAGGGTTTGCTTCAGTGAAGGGTGCCAAGTGACTTGTGGTCAGATCTGGCCTGTGTGGCCTATTGATGGCTACTGCATGGCTGTGTTCCTGATTGATGTTGGACTACAACTTTTCGTTTGAGAGTGAGCCAGGTGAACATTCTAGCCCTCAGCTTTAGTTGAAATGTGGCCCAGGTACTTCTGATTTTTGAGGCTAACAAGTTCTTGAATCTGGAGACAATTAGCATTTTTCTATACCCAGGTTAGGATCACAGACAGTAGGGAATTGGGGTGGCATCCTTTGATCTAATAACTTCAAAGAAGTTTTCTAATAACAGTTTTGCTGGTCTTAAGTTGGGCTACTTTCAGGATTTCACTCCTTAAACTTCGGTCTAAGGGCAGGACTTGGGTATTAGAAGTCCCATCTCAGTTATGAATAAAAAGGGAAGAGTGCGTTTCAAGCAGGAAATGATTTAGTGGGATGGTAACTTTACTCTGACTTACGTCTTATTATCTGACCCAAGATTTGAAGTGGACAGAGTACTAGTTTTGGTTGGAAGGCAGTTGTTTGAGTTTGGAGAAATCTATTGTAATTCTCTCGTATATGTTCATAAATTAGTATTTAATGAATATTTAACTCTCATACACTTTTATTTACAATGTTTTATTTAATCCTTATGGTATTCTGCTGTTTTATGCAGAATAGTTTTTATTTTAAAGTACTAAGATATTAAAATAGAAGAGTAATTGGAACTTTTTTCTTTGAAGGAATATAATTGAGTATTATGGAGTTTGAGTTTGAGAATTTTGTGTGTGCTGGATTAGTGTGTGCCATGCCTAATTGTAAAACTCTTTTGGTACTGAACTTCTATTAGCAAGTAAGGATGTTACAGCTTTATATAATAGGAAGTGTAAGAAAGGGAATTGACTTTCCTTGCTTTTGCCCTAAAATCCTCTTTAATGGCAGTTGCTGTATCTTTACTGCTGTGACAGTCATGTTAGGTACTTTCTAAGTACTAATTTTAAGTAAAGCCATTTGTTGGAATTGTCTCCTGGGTAGCAAGTATTTATTGATTTCAAGAGTCACAGATCTAGGCATTTTTAGGGGTGAATAAGAAAGCAGTAATAACAATGGGAAACACTTATAATGTGCCTTCCATATGGTAGCCCTTTTATGAACACTTTAAGTGTCTTAACTCATTTAATCCTCACAATTGTTTGAAGAATTTCTGTTTTCCAAATGAGGAACTGGGCATGGAGAGATTAAAACTTGCCTCAGGTTACACAGCTAGATGAAGTCAGGATTTGAACCTAGGCAGTCTCGCTTCACATTCCATAGTCTTAAAAGTGCTGTTCTGCTTCTGCACAAAGGTAGATTCAGGAATTCAGAGACTGGAAAGAGTTCTCATATTAAAGGCACTTAAATTTTAGTTGTGTAAAAACATGTGAAGTCCTGAAAAAAAGGAAACAATTCAGATATTTATCTTCCTAAGGACGAGAATTTTTTTTCCTTCTCCCAGAGGCAGAAAAAAACATTTTTTCCTTCTCATCCTTTTAGATTTATTTGGACCTTAAAAATATTAAAGCAGATCTAGTTATCGATAGCACATTTTTAGTTTGAAGCTAATAAAGTGGCCTTTTGTTTTGCAGTGTGCTTAAAAAGTTTGCCATATTTTACATTTTTCTGAAATTTATACTCAATTTGGGAATTAAGAGAAATACTTTTTTTTTTAAATTTTATTTATTTATTTGACAGAGACACAGCGAAAGAGGGAACACAAGCAGGGGGAATGGGAGAGGGAGAAGTAGGCTTCCTGCTGAGCAGGGAGCCTGATGCGGAGCTCCATCCCAGGACCCTGGGATCATGACCTGAGCTGACCCAGGCGCCCCGAGAAATACATTTTTTTAAAAAGATTTTATTTGTTTATTTGTCAGAGAGAGAGCACAAGCAGGGGGAGCGGCAGGCAGAGGGAGAAGCAGACTTCCTGCTGAGCAAGGAGCCCGATGGGGGACTCTGTCCTAGGACCCTGGAATCATGACCTGAGCCACCCAGGCATCCCAGGGAAATATATTTAAATGATGATTAATTGTTAAAATTACATGGGAGTTTATATGTAAAAATATTTTATATTCTCTATACTTAAATGCTTCTTGATGTAGCTAACTAATAGTGATACTGACTACACTTTACTGAGCACCTATTACATGCAAAATGATTTTTCTATATAGTTTTACTTAATCCTTAGAACAAACCAGTGAGATGAGGTTTTTTCGTTTGTTTTTTGTTTTTTGCAGATGAGGAAACTGAGGTCTGTACAGGTTAAGTAACTTGTCATATAGTTTTTAAACGGCTTGACAAGTTCAGTGACTTAAAAGCTATTGCATGTGCTTCTAGTAACAACTACCATTTATTAAGTACCTTCTGTTCTTTGGGCACTACGCTTAGCACTTAGCATGTGTTTTTTGATTTAGTCTTCACAAACACTTTACAATAAATATTACTCTGTCTTACTGAAGTTCAGAGAGAGAAATTAATTTGCCCAGGTCCAAGAGTTGAAAGAGTAGGAGATAGTATTCTCATCTTGGGCCTTCTGACTTCTGTTACCAAAGCTGCTTCAATATTTTGCATGTCTATAGTATGTGCGTAATTGTGAGTACAAATAAGAAGTGCTGTAAGTTTAGAGAAAGCAATATTTAGACTTTTTTGTCTTGACATTAAGGTTTTAATGTATTAGTATGAAAACTGGGAGGACCTTTGAAAGTTTTGTACACATTAGGTAATTTCACTAATACGGAATGATTCTAGTTTACATGTAACTGAAAGACTTAAATATTTTAGATTGTAAAATTTGATACATTTTAAGTGTGTTTACCTTTTTTTTCTGTTAGTCTTCTTTATTACTTAAAATCAAACCATTAAAATTGTACCTTGTGTACATACATAGTTCAAGTTAAAGTGATAGGATTTGACAACTAGGATTAGAGATGAACCTGTTTCAACTATTTTAAAATTTAACATTTAAAAATGAATACATATTTTTTCTGCTTGCAAAAAAGCCTTCTAAGTTTATTGTGGAATATTTGCAAAATATAGACCGGAACAAAATATAAATTATCTTTAATACCACCATCCAAAGATAACCAATCACCCTTTGATATATATCATTCCAGATGTTTTGTTGTAACTATATTTTTCATTTTGATTTTGTCCTCTGTTTGCTGTTATGTATTCTTTTTCCTCATTATATAATAAATATTTCCTCATGTTATTAAATATTCCTCTATATCATTCATTAATGGTGCATTATAATCTAGGTAATAATTTTATGGCATTTTATTTAATTGGTCTCCTATTAAGGACATTTAGGCTTTCTGGCTTTGTTTTGTTGTTGTTTGTTTTTGTTGTTCTTTGGCCATTTTGAGTGAGACTGTTTGCCTTAGCGAAACAAATTTTGAACTTATTTATGATGAGTTCCTTGATGTTCAATTGTTGTATTTAAAGTATCCATCTGGGGGCGCCTGGGTGGCTCAGTCGTTAAGCGTCTGCCTTCAGCTCAGGTCATGATCCCAGAGTCCTGGGATGAGCCCTGGATCGGGCTCCCTGCTCAGCAGGAAGCCTGCTTCTCCCTCTCCACTCCCCCTGCTTGTGTTCCCTCTCTCGCTGTGTCTCTCTCTGTCAAATAAATAAATAAAATCTTTTAAAAAAAATAAATAAAGTATCCATCTGTAGGAAACTTTCTATCTACCCTGGGTTTATTTTGGCATTATCCTTAGCAATTTGGGATTAAAAATGGAGTTTTGGTGAGATAGGTCCTTAGAGATGTCTGAACAATGCTTATATAATTCAAAAGTGACACTGCTCCTAGTAATTCCTTTTCCTTCCTCCCTCTCCCTTTATTTTGGTTTTTAAATAAATTTTTATTTTATTACTCACATACATTTGAAAAATAGAACACACTTGTGAGGTTTATTATTTATTTGGTCTATAGACAAAATCATTGTGCACATGAATTTGAGAATTTGTTACAATCCCATAGACTCCTGCAAACCGATGAATTTGAATCACTAGTTTGGAGGTATTCCACTCCCTGGAGACTGGGGACTGTCATGCTCTTCCTTATCTCCTTTCCTCCTCTTTCCCTAAACTGAAATTAGACACTGGCATGGCTTAGGAACTTTACTGGCCACTGAAAGTTCTGATATTTTCAGTCTGATAATCTTAAAACTTTAGAAAAATAAAGATACCCAGGATAGAGGAAAGGAATATGAGGTAGATGGAGGCCTACTGATTCAGTCTGCAGAGCTGACTCCTAGAATTGGATCTTTTTTTTTTTTTTTTTT